>NC_060123.1:244568598-244868598 GCF_021461395.2 Schistocerca americana
AAAGCAAAAGCTGTGTCGCACTGTGTGGAGACGCCACCGCACGCAGCAGGTATATTATGATGTAAGCCACACAAGCAGTGCAATATGCAATGAAGTTTTTGGTTGAGTGTAAGTTTATCAAAATAATAACCGGTATACTACCTGTCGTTGTCATGAGTCAGATTACTCTGCTTGTGTATAGAGGAAAATTTTGCAAAGTTACGTAATAGACCCCTCCCCTTACATTTTTCGCAGTTTATTTATAATACAGGTGCATAACTGCATCAAAACACTTGGAGACTTTCCCATTATCTAATATACGTTTTCTGAATTTACCTTGTGGGTTAGTTTTTGTGACAAAAAGTGTGTTAAATATGGGAAAGTGCATTTAAATAAGGGGCGAATGCAAACATTAGGCTTTGTTACAGGTCAATCTCATCAGAACGAAGATTTCACGAGAGGTGTGGGGTTGGGCGTCCAGAATCGCATTTAGCTCTATGGCTATCCTTCTACGTTTCGATTTGTAAGATTCAGTATCACATTAACGAACACTTCGCACATTACCTCTAATTTACGTGATTATCATAAGTTATAATTTAAAATGTGTAACTACCTGTTGTAGATCTAAACTTTGGAAAATTACTATCCATACACAAAATCATACCAAAATGCTTCGCAGAGTAATACTTTTCATATAAAGGGCACCTATTATAATTTGAAACTACAATTTAATACAAATAGCTATCTGTTCACGGGGTTTCATAGACCTTTCCGCCTATAATCCATATTTTCTAACGTAAAGGCATCCTTCATTTTGTTTTCAGAAAACAACAAAAACAGTTATTTTAATTGCCAATAACTGAATCATACAAAAAAGACGTAATCGACTATGCCTTCCGTCTAGCAACTCCCTGGCCGCGGCGGCGTAGGCGATGATGGTAGTGGCGGCGGCTGCGGCGCGACGTCCATCCTCTGCTTAACCGCCTTGAATGGCGGCGAGGCGCAGAGGACTGCTGTTGCAGACGCCAGCGGCATGCTAGGTCGGTATGCAAAAATTCTGCACTAGATTTACTGACATAGGAGCGGCACAACAGGTTCTCGTGACACCGGTGCAGCCCGGAGAAACCTTGAACGGCGTAAGACGATCGACTCAATATTTGTGTGATGACACCTTGCTCCCAACGTTGTGTCTTGCCAAAAGCTTTAAAGTAAACTTCGTCCTGCAGCTGAAACTTTGTCTGAACTAGCTGAACAAACCTTTTCCGTAGTGGAAACATATGACCACTAGAACAAACTGTTCTTCTTCACCCTTGGACTGAGGGTGAAAAGGAGCAGTAGTTACACGGTGTGTGCCATTGCCGGCACAAAACTGTTGAAGCTTGGCAGACTTGAATTGTGGGCCATTGACCAAGACAAGGATCTCAGGATGTCCTTTGGAACAAAAAAAAAAGACGATACAGCTGACGCAGTACTGTCAGCAGTGGTGGATGTCATGGAGACTACAAAATGAAGTTTTCTGTATGCGTCTACTATGAACAACCGTGGCGTGTTCGAGAATGGTTTGGCGACGTCAATGTGCATGCGTTGGCACGGTTCTGACGGACGTGGCCCATGAAAAAAGCATTGAGACAGAGCGGATTGATGCTCCTCTCAAACACTGCAACAAGAGGTCATTTCCTGAACTTGAGCGTCCATGCCTTGTCAAGTACAATGATGTCAGGCGAGTTGCTCTGTGCGAACTACGCCTCAGTGACCTTCATGCAAAGGTCACAAAACTTCCCGCTGGAGGGAGTGGGGACTAGCAACCGGTACATTGAAACTTCCTGGCAGATTAAAACTGTGTGCTGGACCGAGACTCGAACTCGATACCTTCTCCTTTCGTGGGCAAGTGCTCTACCATCTGAGCTAGCCAAGCCGGCCGGAGTGGCCAAGCGGTTCTAGGCGCTACAGTCTGGAACCGCGCGACCGCTACAGTCGCAGGTTCGAATCCTGCCTCGGGCACGGATGTGTGTGATGTCCTTAGGCTAGTTAGGTTTAAGTAGTTCTAAGTTCTAGGGGACTAATGACCTAAGAAGTTAAGTCCCACAGTGCTCAGAGCCATTTGAGCTACCCAACGACGACTCACGCCCCGTCCTCACAGCTTTACTTTTGCCAGTACCTCGTCTCCTACTTTCCAAACTTTACAGAAGCTCTCCTGCAAACCTTGCAGAACTAGCACTCCTGAAAGAAAGGCTTTTGCGGAGTCATGGCTTAGCCACAGCTTGGGGGATGTTTCCAGAATGAGATTTTCACTCTGCAGCGGAGTCTGCACTGATATGAAACTTCCTGGAAGATTGAAACTGTGTGCCGGACCGAGACTCGAACTCGGGACCTTTGCCTTTAACGGGCAAGAGCTCTACCAATTGAGCTACCCAAATTAAGTGAGACAAGCAGGTGTAGCTTGGACATATAGTTCTATCTGCAATTTCATCTCTGACATACACACTCACCAGTTCAAAAAATCCACTTTAAACAATCCAAGACCAGGATGTTGTTGTCCATACACCACATATTTCTCATACTAATTGTAGATTCCTCCCATTTATACGAGTTATTTTCGAAGACGTAACAAACTGGAGCATACACGCTGATTCACAGCGCTAGGGTATCGTTACGCAGCAACTGCATCCCGTCCTTGATTCTACAGGGAGGCGAAACACTATAATAACATCACACAACTATTGCAAAAAGAAGCCTTCCACTCAAGCAGTGCATGTGTCTTCACATTGATGTGTGGATAGAAACTAAGCGGCTCCCCTCCTCCCTCCTTGTCCTCCCTCTGTAGATAGGGATAATAGTTTTCCAGCCCTGTTCTATCCAATAGCTGACAGTACACAAACAGCTCCATCTACTGGAGTTGCTCTGCTTTGAACGGTATCGGCCTGCCAATGATGTACTGTTTCCAGTCTGCAGCTGGAACCTCCTGTAGGTAGCGGTTCTGCTTTCCCAGGACTCTCGTTGATGATGCACAAAGAGGTCAGCTGACAATGCTCTGCTTTGGCCAGTGTCGGCCTGACAATGATATACTGTTTCAGGTCTGCGGAAACTGAACGTATTTCTAGGAAATGCTGACCCCTGGAACTGTAGCAAAATACTTGACAATTTGTCATGGAATGGTCAACAGTATGCTACAGGCCTCAGCTATGTCTCATGGTGTGAAGAGATAGCACTCGGCTAAGGGGCAGACACTTTCCAGTACCTTCTTGGTATGGAATCCAAACACTATAACAATACAACAGAACTGATAGCACAAGTGATTTACGCAAAAAGTTTCAGACTTCTCCCATCTGGAACTCCCTCATGCATAACCCATACGTTTCCTCTTCTTCTTCTTAACAGTTGGTTATATCACCACACCCTCTCAAATGCATCAGCCTCAAATCTACTACACACCAGCAAGAAGTAGTAATCTCCTCAAGATGCATGCATCTAGAGAGATCGCGTGTAATTTTCTGGGTGACATGAGTAACACTGGTACAGAATAGACTTCACAGAACAACAGTTATGGTACTGGAATTAGAATGCCAGCCTACATCACCAGCATTAGATCGGTGTATGAGTTTCGAACACATATTATACTCTTTCTGAAAGCACAATATCGAAGAGCATTGTGGAACTCAGCTTGTTCTGTTCCTTTGCGAGACATCAGATGTAACAGGTACCCCCCTACTTCTGGTCAGTTCCAATTTAAATCTGAGACTATGTTGCAGGGAGGGTTGTCAAAGACAGAGAAAGAGGTACAAGTTTCTTAGAGAGAGACTGTATACGGTTTTGCTCAAGATCCTTAGCCAATAGATTAAATGAAGAGGCAGCTTGTTTTGAAATAGAGGATAGAGTGTTGCTATGGATGGGGTGGTGATAGTCAAAGGTGTTGGTGACATCCTTCAATCTCTAACTTTATTCTACGAATGCCAGAATATTTTGTGACTCCATCCACATGGAGTGAGATTCTGAATTGTAATAAAATCTTACGGAATTTATAAAGTGTTTCCGCTAAGGAACGTAGTTTTCAGGCCTCCTCTCTGCTGCTGGCTATTTTGCATACTAGCAAACCGTACTTGTGTCATGTGATGTAGGCAGTGTAACAGCATTCAAGATATGTTCACATGTATAACCATTCGCAAAGTAATGGAGGTGGTGGTCTAGCATTGACAGGGAAATTGAGAACCATACTGCAATGTCATTTGCTGACAGTATCATGAGATTGGCGTGATGAGACGTTTAGTTAACGTGAGAAATCATCGAGAGCAATGCTTTTGAACTCGAGTAGTTGGGTAAAGTGCATGGAAATTACGGAAAAACATGATAAAATTGAAGGAAAATATAAAAAACTGAAGAAAAATACCACAAAATGATTGTTGCATAGATCCGACTCCATCAGTTTGCCCATCCAACAGTATCATAGTATGCTGTTTCTCCATATAAAAATTATTTTTCCTGTAAAGTGAGATTTGATAACTGTTACTTGTTGTTGTAAATTGTCTTTAAAAATCGTAATGAAATAACTTCTATCCTTGTTTGACCAAAATAATGTAGTTAATGATGAATATATAGCCGGCTGGAGTGCCCGAGCGGTTCTAGGCGTTACAGTCTGGAACCGCGCGACCGCTATGCTCGCTGGTTCGAATCCTGCCTCGGGCATGGATGTGTGTGATCTCCTTAGGTTAGTTAGGTTTAAGTAGTTCTAAGTTCTAGGGGACTGATGACCTTAGAAGTTAAGTCCCATAGTGCTCAGAGCCATTTGAACCATTTTTGACGAATATTATTATTTGCCAGCTAAGCTCAGTTCTATTACATATAGAATATTATGTATTACAGTTTTTACATAAGGCAGAGAGAGGCACCAAAATTCGCATTGGCCTACGTAAAACTTGTTTAGCATCTGTAGTAATATTGACTGCAAGAGAAATACTTTACTATTATATTAGTTACCGCTTTCATTGACTTTATATAGCAGAACTTTTTACTGTTCACAAAAACATTATGTGCCTATGTTAGTCCAAGCCAAGTCTGAAGTTGGACTAAATTCAAAATTCAGTAAGAAAATGTTTAGAAACTGTACTGCCAAGCTTCTCTGATGTTCTGAAAATGAAACAATTTAAATCATTGCAGGTAGAGCACCTTTTGCTTGGATCGTTTAAATTCATATTCGCAGCGTAATGACAACAGTTGCAGCTCGTCAGCAATGATGTTTGAGCAGCTAAAAGTGCTTAATGCTGAAAAATCTTAATGAATTTAGATTAACAGTACTTCAATAATTCCAACAAATGTTGTAGAATCATATGTTGAAATATTTTACAGATTTACACACACATACACACACACACACACACACACTTGCCTTATTACTCAAACAGATGCAATTCGACCACTGACATCAGAAGCGAATAGAAGAGAGAGCGAAATCTGTAATGGCGCTCCTTTTTTAATAACGAAACATTGACATGATCTCATATATTATTATGATGTAACTCTAACATACATAATTTTTAATATATAGTCATTCTTTGATTATTACATTAATTAAAAGAAATAATTTCTGATGAATAAAATAGGTACATATTTCATTTTCAACAGATAATGATTCTTAGTGTTTTGTGACTGTTTGTTAGAAATAGGTTTACATTATTATTTATTATTCATTGTTCATGAGCGCATGTTACAGCAGACTGAGTTTGTAGTTTTACTCAGATGGATGTTATGATATAACGAGGAGGAAGGGATTTGAATTGTAGCTTTCTGTCAGGTGTAAAAATGACTGTGGTTTTTTTTTCTTCCAACGTGTGAATAGATAGTGGGAAAGCCGCTGTTCTGCATTGATATTTACACCTCTGAAATGTACCCAAATGCTTGACATTTTGCTTATGTGACTTCCACAGACACTAATTTTGAGTGGGAGGGCTACTGGAGGCTGCTGGTGGAAGAGGATGGTGGCAACAGGGTGGTCAGCGCCTGCATACTAAATAGCAGCTGCCCAATCACAGGGTCTGCTCCTCTAGTGGGTGCTACCTCTCCCACCATGAGACATAGCCGAGATCCGTAGTATCCTGTTGACTGTTCCGTGATAAATAATCAAGTATTTTGCTACTGTTTCAGGTGTGGCTTTTCCTAGAAATATGTCTGATTTCTGCAGACCTGAAATAGTATATCATTGTCAACCTGACACCGACCAAAGCAGAGCATCACCAGCTCATTGATCTCTTTGTGTACCATCAATGTGAAAATAGAACAGGCCTGAGAAAGTAGAGCCACTACCTACAGGAGGGTCCAGCTGCAGATTGGAAATAGCATATCATTGTTGACCCACCACCAACAAAAGCAGAGCACCTGCAGTGGATGGAGCTCTTTGAGTACCATCAGTGACAGGATAGACCAGGCCTGGAAAACCAGTATCCCTACGTACAGAGGGAGGAGGGGAGGTAAAACCAGTTCTAAGCTGCATAGTTTCTATCCTCACACTGACGGGAAGACACATGCACTGCTCGAGTGGAAGTTTTTTTTTTTCAATAGTTGTGTGATGTTATTACAGTGTTTCGTCTTCCTATAGAACCAAGAATGTCATGCATTATTAGTATAACATAGTCATTGCTACTGCGTGTTTTTTTTCAATACTTACTAGCTTATACGTGCATAACATCTCTCTCCACCTGGGACATATTGGTACCTCTCACGAGAAAAACATGTCTATCCATGCCAGAATGTTCGCTCAATATTAATTAGCGTGTTGTTGTTTGGTCCTACCAGCATTAAATTATTGTTGAAGTCTTCTACGCATCATAGTATGCGGAACCTGCTAGCTGAATGTATGTTTAAGGACTGCTGGATACTGCTTATTTTGCAGTATATACAATGCAAGATTCAATGTTCCCAATTCAGTAATCAATGTAGCGAGCATAAATTCAAACCACAAGTGTGAGTTTACACTTATTTATCTGAAGATTTCATTGATTTTACTACCACATCTGCTATTTGCTCTGTTACCAGCATAGTTTAAAAAGAGTAAGACTACACCCCTTACATGATGTGAGATGAGGTCTGTTGATACAATATTCGTATAGCAAGCATAAGAATCACACCTGGAGAACAAATGATGGTAATACTTCATGCAGAAAATGAGTGTTTGTATTTATTCAGACAATTTTTTTAAAAATTAAATGTGCTGGCCTTACAGCAGTCGAGCTGCTAAGAACGGCATCACTGTTGGTAGACCGAGAAAATGAGGTGTTATAGGAAGTTCTTTTTACTGAGAGACAATCAGCAGCAAAAGTACTGTCTCCTGTTTTGTCAGTAAATCAGAGACAATAGTCCTCCATGAGTTTTGTGTTCCTATAAATGGATGGAGTGACATCTTAATAGGCAAACTAAATTCACATTTACATCTATATGCTTGCTTCGCAAGCCATCATATGGTGTGTGGTGGAGGGTACCCTGTACCACTACTGGTCATATCCTTTCCTATACCACTTGAGTCGTAACACTCCATTGAAACTGATTTGAAAAAGATTTTTCGACCACAAACAGAAATATCTGACGTAAATACTATATGAGCCACAGGTAAACATGTTTTTGTGGAATGGATACAAAGAAGCCAGTTACTACATTATGATTGTATTGAAGGGTGTAGGTCCTGTAATTGTTAGCAACATTCCCCGAAGCATGAATCTTCTGTAATCAATAAAAATAATCAAAGTATTGTTAACCCTCGATACCTACGCGTTTGTGCACACTTAAGTTATTACACACGCTAAAATTCACTCATATATATATATATATATATATATATATATATATATATATATATATAGCGGCACACATGTTGGAACAGCAGTGCACTACTTTGTGTGATTTTGGATGGAAAGCATGTAGCTTGTTAAGCAAGATTCATTTTCAGTATTGTATGTATGTTAGAAACTATATGAGTTTTTGTAAAGAAGGTTGGATTTTTTAAAATTACAATAAATAATATTCTGAAACTTAATACTTGATTAAATATTCATTTGACTTAATAGCCTTTTTACAGTTGTTGTCTATGAACGTAGGACTATGACTATGACAGACAATGTGAATGAGTACAGACCCCAATTTTAATTTCGACTAGAAACAAGAAACGTCTCAAGTGGTGTATGGAGATGGGATGCAATGTAATTCTGTAAACTAATCTTGTTTTTTGTTTCAGAATTTATTTGTTAAAGTATTGCAGAAGTTCTTTTGTGATGATTGGATAACAAGGAAAATGAGCAGCACTACAAAGAATAAATTAATGATGTAAAACGCCAGAAACGTGCTAAGAAGAAAAAATACTGTGAGTGCAAAATTTATTCGAGTTTTTACTTCTTGAAAATTTTCTCACCTGCATTGTCAGTATGGAGGACGATAGGGAGGTTAATGATGATAGGAAGGTTAACATGAATATTCAGAATAGTGTAAATGCTACTGATAATGATACACGTATTTGCTCATGAAATCAGGAAATAAATGATATAGATAATCAGGATGATGAAATAGGAGAGAATAGTGATCACAATAATCTATGTTTATTTTTCATGGGTTTGAACCAAATGTATCTGCCTTGGATAGGTTAGTTCAACTGATGGAGGAAAAGAAAAAGTCCATAGAGGAACAGAAAAAGTCAATTGACCAGTCTTTGATGAACATAAAATATTTTTTGATAAAAAGCTTGATTCCATTGAAAACAAAGTAGATGGACATGGAAACCAAATCCCTGAAACAAAAGATAGCTTAGAAACATGCTGGGAAAAACTAGGCGAAATACCATAAATGCGTCAGATATACAGGGGGAAATTGTTACTTTAAAACAAAAACAGCAGATATTTTAAGAAAGGTTAGATTCCCCAGAAAGAAAAGATTGTAGTTTTGAAAAATTTGCTACTGCAGAAGTGTAAATATTAAAAAGATTTAACAAGGATGTGAAGAAAAAGTATACAAAATTTTACCAAAATTGCGAATGATAATTTTGCTGAACTACAAGAAGACATAGGCACATGTTTTGGGCGAATTTCAAATTTCAATTTAAAAATCCAAGGAATTGAAGACACTGTTACTATGAAATCTTTTGGCAACTACAATCACTTTTGGAACAATATCAATATCAAAACTTTTGCAGGGAAAGGAAATATACATCCTGTTAACATTACGTTTCAAATTAAAGACAATTTTGAAAGTAAAATGAGTGACAATTTGAAAATTAAATTCATTAAAAAATTCTTGGGAGAATTCCAAGGGAATAATAGATTCAGAAATGATGACAGAAGAGATGGGAAAAGAAGTAATAGGCAAAAACTAGAGAACAGAAATTTTGAACGAAGAAGTAGACATTGGGGACATGGTCAAGGAAATAATGGTAACAATTTTGATAACAGAAGGAATGTTCTAGGAAATTAAGACCTGCCTCTTTTGAAGCCTGGCAGAATGAGGCATATAGAAATAGTAATTATAATCAGGCACATTGTGGTGATTTCAGAAGGGGAAGGGGTAGAACAAACAGGACATACCAAAACTGTGTATCCAAAAGACATCCTGAAGTCAACACAATAAATTTTGATGCGAAATTTTGGGAGAGTTTCTTATCTGTAAGCATAGATGAACAAAGAAGGAAAAGAAAATCTGAATTTAAAACAGAGGAAAACATTCTGACAAATTTCTTTGATAGTAGTAATCTAGTAGTAGTTACTGATAGTGATGAGAACAGATCTGATGAGTCTGGTTAAGTGAAAATGTTGAATGATTGTGAAATGAGTGAAAGAACTGACACTGGTGTTGCATGTGTGGACACTGATGATCATGTACTTAGAAGTGAAAGCGAGGATGACAGTGTTATTCCAGAAAAAAATTCAGTAGGAAAAAAAATGGGAAAAAGATGAGAATGGTTGTAGTGTTGTAGTTGTTGGTGTATTTGAAGAAGGGTGTGGAGAATGGAAATGACTTTAGTGTGGAGAACGATATCAAATGTGAAGATAATGTTTCTGATGATGATGTTGTTGATGATAAATTATTGCTCACAGAACTGGACAGAATGGTGTATGCAGAAGTTACAGTTGATGATTGTGTGCTGAATGATTCTGGAAACTCTGATGTAAGTTTGAGTGATGATTTTGAAACAAGTAGAAAAGTACATGATAGTTTAATTTTGCCAGTATGTTAGTGATATTGTCTCTGAATGTATTAATGAAAATGTGAAAGAAAATTTGATTAGTGATAAAATGGTGAAAGTAATTAGTGACTACAGTAACAGATGTAGCCATAGTGACCAAAAGTTTAAAATGTTTGTCATAATGTGCATTTAGGGAATGAAAGTTGTTTTGAAAACCTAAAACACTCATCTAATAGGAAAATAACCAGTGGATGTGTTGAAACTATAGAAGATAGGCATGATTGTAACAAAGGGGTGAATTTCCGAGATATAGAGGTGGATTTGTTATTTGAAAATGAAGTCAGTGTAAGTGGTAAAGAACTTGGAAGTTCATATGTTGTAGTACAGATTTCTGATTGGATAGGAAACAGTCTTTTTGGATACAGGTAGCCCAATCACAGGAGTATCAAAATAGCTAAGAGATAGGATCCAAAATAATGTGAATTTCACAGAGTTTCTAGTAACAGGGATAAGGATAAAACGAGCAACAAAGAAAAGTAGTAAATTGATTACCTGACAAGTCTTGTTAGAATTTAAAATTAGTGATGTACAGTTTGTACAGGTATGTTTAGTAATTGATGATTTGAATGAAAACTTGATTTTGGGTATGAACTGGATAGTTCAGGCAAAAGTAAAAATTATCCTGCGATGACATGAAAATAACATTTGTTGAACCTAAGAGTGGAATTCATGGTGAAGCTAGTATTGTAATGGTAGATTGTGGCCAAAGTAATCTAATTAGGGGGGTGCGAAAGACTAACAGTGATGGTTATTGCGAGGAAGGGGAAGAAATGTGCATTAGTGATAACACTGTTGACTCCTATAGTAGCTAAAAAATTGTCTGAGACTGAAAGCCTTAATGTAGAGAGTGAATGAGAACTTATAGATTTTTTTGTGGGATTACAATGATATATTTGATGTAAAACCTGGGAGAGTAAAAGGGTATTGTTGTAAATTTAAATTAAAGGTGCATGAGCAATTCTTCATTAAACCATATGCTATTCCCATCTGAAAAGGAAAAGAAGTGAAAAGAAAACTTCAGAAAATGGAAAGGTGGAAAGTAATAGAATGAAGCTGCAGTTCATATAATAACCCATTAGTAGTGGTATCAAAACGATGAGGGTACCCATTTAGTTCTGGATTCAAGACATCTGAGTAGATACTTAGAGAAAGAAACTGACCATCGTGAAAGTATAGATGAACTGCTTAACAAGTTTGAAAATGTAAGGTATATGACTAGCCTTGACTTAACCTCTGGGTTTCATCAGATTTAACAGGAGGGACACTCTAGAAAGTACACTGCATTTGTGTTTAGTGGAAAAAGTTTTCAGTACTGTGTTGTACCATTTCGTTTAAATGTATCTGTAGTAGAATTCATTAGGTGATTAGACTTTGTTTTGACTAAAGAACTCTTGGGAAAATTAATCATATAATTGGATGACATTTTAGTATCAAGCAAGACCTGAGAAGAACATATACAAATTTTAAAAGAAATTTGAGAAAACATGAGGCAGGGGGGGACGAAACTAATACTAGAAAAACGTAAATTTGCAATGAAACAATTAAAGTTTCTTGGCCATTGCATAAATGAAAAAGGGATTTTGCCTGATGGAGTAAAGATTGAGGCCATCGCAAAAATTCCCAAAACCTAGGAATAAAAAAGATTTGAAGTCATTTTTTGGATTAGTAAACTGTTATCGAAAATATGTGAAAACACAGGCACTTAATGTACCAGGTTTAAACAATCTTTTAAGAAAAACTGCAGTGTGGGATTTGTCTGTTGAATGTCAATTAGCATTTGAGGAAATTAAAAGAGAGTTGATAAAAAGTGAAATCCTTTATAGGCCTGATTTAACGTTATCATTTTGCTGGTGACTGACAGTTGTTATTATGGTTTGGGGATAACATGTGTTCCAAGAAAAGGAAATCAATGGGAGAATAGAACATCATTCTATAGCATTTACAAGTAGAACCTTACAAAAACACGAGAGAAATTATATGATTACAGGAAAGGAACTTTTGGCAATAGTATGGGGATTTAAAAAATTTAAAAATTATTTGTTTGGGTATGAAATCAAAGTTTATACAGATCATAATGCATTAACTTACATAGAGGAATGTAAATTGTATCATGGGAGGATTATCAGGTGGTCAATTTCTTACAGCAGTTTAGATATACAGTTCGTTCCATAAAAGGAAAGGAAAATGTTATTGCTGTCAAGAACGCAATTGGGAAATGTAAATCATAGTCAAAGTGATATTCACGTAAAAATTTCAAAATTATGTGCTTTAAAGATGTGAAAGAAGGAAATTAAATCAGGAAAATCTGTAATCAATTGAGAAGATACCAAAACGGTGATGATCATTGGAAGCTTGTTAATACTTATATAGGAAGGAAAGGTCATGAAACAGTACAAATGTACTACGAAGTCTTTTTAAGGTATTATGTTTTATAGACACAAGCCAGACAGTGATGTATGGAAAGTTTGCTGGCCAGATTCTCACATCAATACTTTGATAAAATATACACATGAAAATTTTGGGCACTGTGGTGCATTGAAATGTATTCAAAAAATTCAAGATTGTATCTATTTCCATAACATGTCTAGGAGGGTTAGCACTTTTCTTGCCAGTTGTTATAGGTGTCAAAGAACAAAAGTAAGTAACAAAACCAACAAGGGTCTTTTACAAAATATGGTACCTCACAAAGAGTTAGTTTTAGTGGGAATAGATCTATATGGCCAACTTACAAGAGCTAAAGGAGGATTTCAGTATATTTTTGTTATTGTAGATTTATTAAAATAGGTAAAATTTTGTCCTTTGAAGAAAGCAACTAGCAAGAAAATAGCAACTAAATTTGTGAAAGCCTATTTTGTGAAAGTGTGTATACCAAAAGCAATTTAGCAGACAATGGGAGTCAGTTTACTTTAAAGTTTTGGAAGGGATTTGTAGAACAATATAATATCAGACATATCCTAATTTCATATTATTCACCAAAATGTAACCCAACAGAGCACTATATGAGGGAAATTGGAAGATTATGCAGAACTTCCTGCCAAAAGGATCACACACTCTGGTTAAATTATATCAATGATTTTGAAGATGTTATGAATAGCTTACAACATACTACCACAGGATACTCTCCTTATGAGATTATGTTTGATCAAAAGCCACCTTACTTAATTAATGAAATTGTGGAGTTTCTGACTTGTAAAATCATTACAGCAGCTAAAAGACAGGAAGTAGTTAGAAATACCATGAATGAGTATTACGAAAAAAGAAAGAAATGGCGTGACAAACACATAAAAAACACAGAATTCTAAGTAGGAGACCTAGTTTTGACAAAACGTTACGCCAAATCTAAAGCTCCAAACAACGAAATTAAGAAATTCTTTGATATTTATGTAGGACCATTTGAAAGCGTTCAAAACCCTCACCCAAATGCATTCAGACTTGTATACCTGAAGTTCAAAACGTTATTTGGACTTAGAAACGTGATACAACTGAAATTATACAGACAATCTTGATTACCCACTTAACATCATAAGAATTATTTTTTTTCCTCAGGAGGTTGCAAGCTCTATTTCCAATTTCTGGGTGGTGAACCCAAGGCTCCGAGCTGATGTGACTCTTTCTTTGTTTCAGGTCACATCCTCTCTTACTTTTCTGTCCAAACTGACCCTCTTTCCACTATCCATGTCCTCCAATAGTTTGTAAGTCAATGATTAGTTAATAGAGAGAAAAGTTGTTTAAATAAATACAGCTGGTTAGAAAATGTAATAACGCAACACGTGTATGATTTTTGAGGAGAGTTGGTCTGAAGTTAGTTATGATGTCCATGCAGTTGCAGTAAAGTTCTGTTACTTTACATTTTGCATATGATACACTCATTGTGCTGCTAATTTTGTGAAAAATTGAGAAAATGCTTAGAGTTGGTGTGAAGTTTACTTATGATGTCTGTGCAGTTATAGTGAAATTCTATCACTTTACATCTTGGATGCGATTACAATTAGATTAGACTGTTTATAGTCTCCTATATGTGTTCTGATGTAAACATTAAGACTGAAGAGGTGTGCTAGTTTGTTCATTTACCATACCAGTTACATGAAAGTCACCGGATACGATATTGACTCACTATCAGATATGAAAACATGCTATGTCATGATCTTGTCTATATTATTCATTGGAACTACTGTGTACATGTCAAACGAACATTTCCCAGAAAGAAATTTATTATGTTTATATTACTTAAATGGCTCCATCTGTGGAGCATGAAGAAAATGGAAATTTATGCTGGAGATAGTTATTGGGACAGAAATGTTTCTGATTCCCAGGTTTTGAGATTCATACACTTTTTCATTTCATGTTATTTCTGCTACCTCAATGAGCATTATGGTCAGCCATTGGTAGTTTTGTTTAAAATTTTTTTTACCTTTTAGTATCATAAGACAGGGATGATGTTTGCTACATGTCTGGGATCTGTATATATTATACTATCTGTTTGATATAGATATAAGGTGTAGTGTATATTATTTTTATCATAATATCTGCCCAGCTCTCAATCTCATTTAATACAAAATGTTTGAATTAGGTGCTGTTCAGTGATGCTGTAGGTTACAGCAGGCATATAATTCTTTGCTCAATATACATATGTATACACTAGCAGACCTGACAGACGTTGTCCTGCATGATATTTCAAGTGATTAGGATATTAAACAAAGTATGAAATGAAAGACAAATAATATAATAATTTCATTATTCTTTATTTTGAAATAGCATCAATTTTACTAAAAACAATTCATTATAATCAGTAATGTTTGTTTAATTTTATCTTAATGCGAGTTGATGAACAACATTTTTGGTCAATTACTGAAGAGTATAAATGAATCACAAAAATTCATTCAAATCGATCCAGCCTTTTAGTTGCAGTATAGATAAATAATCCAGATACCGACTGCAACACCATCTGCCGGGCTGATTTCTGAATCTAAACCATCCAGGGCCCCACCCAAACGCATACAAAAAAATTCATTCAAATTGGTCCAGCCATTTACAAGGAGTTCAGTGACATGCACACGTACAGTAGAATTATATAGCGTGGTCCATTGATCGTGACCAGGTCAAATATCTCACGAAATAAGCGTCAAATGAAAAAAACTGCAAAGAACGAAACTTGTCAAGCTTGAAGGGGGAAACTAGATGGCGCTATGGTTGCCCCAATAGATGGCGCTGCCATAGATCAAACGGATATCAATTGCGTTTTTTAAAATAGGAACCCACATTTTTTATTACATATTCGTGTAGTACATAAAGAAATTTTAGAGGATCAGTTGCTAACAGCTAGGTTTTTTAAATTAATATACAGAATGTAGATACATTTGATCATTTTATTTCGGTTGTTCCAATGTGACACATGTACCTTTGTGAACTTATCATTTCCGAGAACGCTTGCTATTACAGCGTGATTACCTGTAAATACCACATTAATGCAATAAATGCTCAAAATGATGTCCGTCAACCTCAATGCATTTGGAAATATGTGTAGCGACATTCCTGTCAGCAGCGAGTAGTTCCTCTTCCATAATATTCACACATGCATTGACAATGCACTGATGCATGTTGTCAGGCGTTGTCGGTGGATAAAGATAGCAAATATGCAAATATCCTTCAACTTTCCGCACAGAAAGAAATTTGGGGACGTCAGGTCCGGTGAACGTGTGGACCATGGTATGGTGCTTCGATGACCAATCCACCTGCCATGAAATATGCTATTCAATACCACTTCAACCGCATGTGAGCTATGTGCCGGACATCCATCATGTTGGAAGTACATCGCCATTGTGTCATGCAGTGAAACATCTTGTAGTAACATCGGTAGAACATTACGTAGGAAATCAGCAAACATTGCACCTTAGAATCCCATCGATAAAATTGGGGGCCAATTATCCTTCCTCCGATAATGCCGCATCATACATTAACTCGCCAAGGTCACTGATGTCCCACTTGTCGCAGCCATCGTGGATTTTCCGTTGCCCAGTAGAGCATATTATGCTGGATTACGTTACAGCTGTTGGTGAATGACGCGTTGTGGCTAAATAGAACGCTTGCAAAAGATCTGTCATCGTCCCGTAATGTCTCTTGTGCCCAGTGGCAGAACTGTACACGACGTTCAAAGTCGTCGCCATGCAATTCCTGGTGCAAAAAAATATGGTACGGGTGCAATCGATTTTAATGTAGCATTCTCAACACCGACGTTTTTGAGATTCCCGATTCTCGCGCAATTTATCTGCTACTGATGTGCGGATTAGCCGTGACAGCAGCTAAAACACCTACTTGGGCATCATCATTTGTTGCAGGTCGTGGTTGACGTTTCACATGTGGCTGAACACTTCCTGTTTCCTTAAATAACGTAACTATCCAGCGAACGGTCTGGACACTTGGATGATGTCGTCCAGGATGCTGAGCAGCATACATAGCACACGCCCGTTGGGCATATTGATCACAATAGCCATACATCAACACGATATTGACCTTTTCCGCAATTGGTAAACGGTCCATTTTAACATGGGTAATGTATCACAAAAGAAATACAGTTCACACTGGCGGAATGTTACGTGATACCACGTACTTATACGTTTGTGACTATTACAGCGCCATCTAGCACAAAGCGAAGAAGGTGGTCCAACTAAAACATTCATATTTCTTTACGTGCTACACGAATATGTAATAAAAATGGGGTTTCCTTTTAAAAAGAAAACGCAGTTGATATCCGTTTGACCTATGGCAGCGCCATCTATCGGGCCAACCATAGTGCCATCTGGTTTCCCCCTTCAAGCTAGACGAGTTTCGTTCTTTGTAGTTTTTTCGTTTCATGCTTATTTCGTGAGATATTTGGCCCGGTCACTATCAATGGACCACCCTGTATATATAAAGATATTGTAATATTAGTAATTTTCGCCTCACAAACATTAATATACGCTCAATAGTAAACGCCTGATTGCCTAAAGTTACCGAACAATTGTAAAGTAAATGAAATGAACCATCGCATAGCAGCGACAGAATCTATTATTCTTTATCTTTGCCGTTCTTGCGCGGTGCCAGTAAATCTCTATGTACATGTATCGATTAATGGTATAAAAAAGAATTCTGTTGTTTCAAGACAAATGAGGCTTTTGGCGCCTCACCTTTTACTGTTTGTATCTATGAGAGGCGGACGCGGACTTGCTGCGTTCCGCAACTGTATTTTATATTCTATGTGTAAATATTGAGTGAAAATGCTAAATGTTATTTCTTTTCCAATCAGAAAAGATGTAGTTTCTTGTAACTGATATCGAACAGACAGCATCAAGAGGACATTTTGACTGTTATGTATAAAGTATTTAACCACAATGGTCGTCTATTGTAATTTAATATGAAAAGGTACGTAGCATTTAAAAAAACGTGTGTTAAAGATAAGTGTGCTTATTTTCGTAAATTAACCTTGATGATTCCATCTCCTTATTTAACTGAATGATAATTATTTTTGTGTTACTTCATTATCAGAAATTTAGATCACGCTGATGGGCCGAACACAGCATGAGCCAGAAGGAACATTATCGTTTTCCTATTATTTCTGAACCATTTTTTTTGTGTAGTGTTGCATTTCTTTTAAAGTCTATAAATCTTCTGGTCCCTTAGTGTTGATCCGGGTATGACTACATCGCGACTATAAAAATGCACAGAAATGATAATGTTTCTTCCGAGCGATCTCAATTATATATATATATCAATATGCTGCTCTTATTCAGGTATTTAATGGTCAACGTATGTTATTATAATAGCGTAATAAATCCCTGATTCTGTTGCCAAGTGGGCCACCAAAATATTCACTTTTTCGACATTAAAAAACAAAGTAACAGTTCTTTTTATTTTCGTCCCCCAAGAACATCGCTACAATATGTAAATCCATTAGCTTTCTAATGTTGTAACTAAAGATTTCCAGGGCCAATTTTCACCCATAGTCTGATTTCTAATGTGATATACTGAATGAAAACTGGTTCACTTTTATGTTATTATATCATTTGTATTCTGACAGTCATGAACAGTTCATATGCAATGTGCAGCAAAAGGTGAAGCTATGGTAAAATAGTGTTTCAAAGATTATGTATTTGTCTGATGCTCATGAGGATTTGTATTTATGTTATAGCTGGTGTGGTTGCAGACGTCTGCTACCAAATGGAGTCTAGATTATTCATTATTCCTTACCTGACAAGGAAATGTATAAATCATATCTTTGGAATAGCTGAACTAACCATTTTTAGTCCCAACTTTTGACCCATTCAAATGAAACCTGTGATACTTCACGCTTTGCCTTAACCTATGTTGGAACTTACCTCTACCTGTGCCCAATTTCATTTGCTATCTGATCTGATGTTGTTGGATCACGTCTAATGTGGTGTCCATCAACGAGAAATCTGTCAACTGGTTGTTGAGCAGTACGTGTTCTGGAAGTAACCTGCTGGTACTTAATTTACCAATGTAAATCTGATTCTGTTGTTGCATGTGGAAGATACCGTAAATTTGGAATGATGACATTTAAGCTACGAGAACATGATCCCTTTGACAGTTGTTGTAGGCAGATCCCTCTATCCATCCTTGTAGTTTCCTGACCTGAAATGTTCATGTCAGTTCAGTTACTCTAAAGTCTGAGTTTGACTTCTAAAGGTCCCTCATGTGGTACAGTCATTATGTCTTTGTGAAAACTGACTTAATTTTTCCATGAAAATTGATGTCTGAAAGGCTAACAATTACTGTTTCGTGTCCAGCATGAAATGGAAACTGGATCAATTTGCTTTTAACATTTCATATTTGAATGGAGGTAAAGTAGAATTTTGTTATAGTGGCTTACTTGTAATGAAGAGTATATGAATGTAATAAACAGTTAGGTAGCTCATGACATGGCACTGGAGCACTCTATGTTCTCGTAAAGTTTACTTTCTTTGACTAAGGAATATCGTATATAAGTTGCTTGACAACTACCTTTACATAAAAGGATGCACACTGTCGTCATCTACTGAATTTGGTCTATCTTGACTTAGACAACTGTTCATATACTGTTACATGCAATATAATTCTCTATAGCCACTCATTGTCAATGTATTCTCAAACTTATGTCTGTTTATTTATATGTACTATTGCTTGAAATATCTTTTACCTCTACTTAATACAACGATATACTGTTACATGCAATAAAATTCTATATAATTACTCATTGTCAATGTATTCTCTAACTTATGACTGTTTATTTATACGTGCTGCTGCTTGAAATATCTTTTACCTCTGCTTAATACAATGATATACTGTTACAGGCAATATAATTCTCCATAATCACTCATTGTCAATATATTCTTAAATGTACGACTGTTTATTTATATGTGCTGGTGCTTGAAATATCTTTTACCTCTGCTTTATACAAGGTTAATTGAAGTTTATGAACATATGAAATATGCCCTTGTACTTAAGTGATACTTTGTAGATGCCTTGTCGATTGTAAAGGGAACATATATGACACTTGGCTGAGATTTCAGTAACTTAAATTTTTATATATCAGACCTGCCTCCTGTTTAATTTTGAAAATGTGACACAATTTTTTTTGTTATTTTCACACTTAGCTTTATGGTGTTTAGCAAATATATGGATGCATGAGAAAGTTCTTCTCATAATGTGAGCATTATCACACTTGGATGATCAGCCCAAAGAGGCATTTCACTTTGTTTATTTATTGACATGGGATATTCAGTAATTTGATATGATGCTTGTGCACCTCATTTCTATATTTTCATGTTTATGTACTAATTATTTTTAAGCTGCAACAAATATCAGAGGAACACAGTAATTCTGTACCTCGCTTTAGTTTTTCCACGTTTATGTATCAGTTATGTCACTGGTTTCTATATTTTCATTTACTTGAATTAACCAACACAGTGTTAAATATTGTAATTACTCTGTCTTGCAGAATGCCAATTGTTGATACTTCATCAATCAGTCAATAGGGAGTGTTGGGGTTAATTTTTGGGGACTGGGAAGGTAAAGCTGTGGCATGTCCTTTCTGTAGGTAATGCCAAACTCACTTCTCCCTCTGGCACCACAGTGAAGTACTGGAACAGTGGGGGTCCTGGGCAGTCTTTTGGGTCTGTCAACTTTTCTTCTTCAACTCCAACACTCCAAATCTATTACATTTCTTACTTCTCACCAGAGTACCAAGCTATCCTTCCCACTGTGCACATGCATATGTCTCTATTGCTTAGATCCTTCTCATTTACCGTGTCAACATTTGTCATTGTTGACTAAAGCCTGATTCATAGGAGGATCTGGACAGCAATTCTGCACTATTGAAGGTACTGAATTTACTTAAATATGTTTTATGTATATTGCCCAATCATAATTGTCGTGATGTATCTGTCACTTATGAACGAAGTTACCAATGTATAATGCTGAACCATATAACTGTCATGATGTATCTGTCACATATGAACCAATTTACCAATGTACAATTCCCAACCATAATTGTTGTGGTGTATCTGTCACTTATGAAGCAATTTACCAATGGATAATGCTCAACCATATAATTGTTGTGATGTATCTGTCACTTATGAACCAATTTACCAATGTATCATGCTCAACCATAAAATTGTCGTTATGTATCTGTCACTTATGAACCAATTTACCAATGTATAATGCCCAACCATTATTGTTGTGATGTATCTGTCACTTATGAAACAATTTACCGATGTATAATGCCCAACCATATAATTGTTGTGATGTATCTGTCACTAATGATCAATTTACCAATGTATAATGCCCAACTATATAATTTTCATGCTGTTTCAATCACTTATGAAACACAACCAATATAATTTATTAGTCGCTTATTCAAATTATTGTATATTGTCACTCAAAGTAATATGTAACTGCACTCTTATGTCTCATTCCATTATATGTTAGCACTTACTGTGAAGGAAAAAGCAACAACTGTGTTGCGCAAATGTTCCAGAAAAAATACATTAATTAGTATTTGAATGATTGTAAAGGTAGGAAGGAGGCGTTGGAAGTGTCTTGACAAATGAAAGATGGAAAGATTGGACATTGGTCAGACATTTCATTCTATGTATGTAGGGTGATTTATGTTAACTGCTGAGGAAGAATTTACCAGAACTATGTTACAATAACATTTATGGTATTCAATATTATATGTAAATCTCAATGTAAATTGCAGAGAATAGTGCCGTAGAAATTGAAAATTTTGTACTAGTATGATTTTGGTGATATGTTATCAAAGAACAAGCTAAAATTGCAAAATGAGATTTAAGACAGGAAATGTTTAAGTATGAACAGTTGGAATTTTGCTGAATTGAACTATTCTATTCAAAACAATCAATTACACAATATATGATGGTCATAAGGAGTGGAGTATGAGCCACATTCCAGGTTTTGCAACGAAGAACTTCCAACAAGCAGAGATCCACAGTGATCTTCAGTTCAGTGCTTTTCATTGCACTTAGAGGAGACTGAACACTTTGTTATATTATCGTCTAATACTAGGTGTACTTGCCTACAATAGGAGGTTCTTAAATACACTTTAATATGGATTTTGAGTATTGTAGTATCCAATACTGCCGCTTGTTCCATTGCATTGACAATATTGAGAAATAGTTATACACACCAGTGTCTCCATTGCACTCAGGAGAACCTGGAGGCTCTAATGACAGACATAATTATTCAGAAACAAGGCCAATTCAGCTAACTTCCATTAGATAATTTTTCTGATTAAAATAGATTTACCTCATATTCATGCTGAAATTCAAGCTACAGACAAATCATGCGAATTAACTTGTTCTTCCTTTGTATTATTAATTAATATTTTGTTTGATCTAGTTGAATCTGATACAAGATAATTTATGATAAGTTTACATATTTGGTTGTAAACGTAGTTCAAATTTCATTATGATTTATGTGTACACGTCATGTTGGAGAATAAGCAGAAATCTGATTTCATATCTTATGTAAATTGTTTGTTCATCCAATTGATTGTAAAGTGAGTACTGTTGCACAGATCTGTCAGAAAAGGCTTTGTTCAACTTTAAGTTGCATAAATCCTTTAGGGGGTTGTTGAGATGCAACAGTCCATTGAAACCAATTTAAAAAACATTTTTTGTCCATAAACAGAAATTTCTGATGTTAATACTATAGGGGTGTAGGTAAACATCTACTTGTGGAATGAATACAAAGAAGCCAATTACTACATTATAATTGTACTGAAGGGTGTAGGTTCTGTAATTGGTAGCAATATTCCCCAAAGCATGAATCTTCTGTAATCAATAAAAATAATCAAATTATTGTTAACCCTCGATACCTAACCGTTTGTGCACACTTAAGTTATTACACACGCTAAAATTCACTCATATGTGTAATATATACAGGGTGTTTCAAAAATGAGCGGTATATTTGAAACGGCAATAAAAACTAAACGAGCAGCGATAGAAATACACCGTTTGTTGCAATATGCTTGGGACAACAGTACATTTGCAGGCAGACAAACTTTCGAAATTACAGTAGTTACAATTTTCAACAACGGATGGCGCTGCAAGTGATGTGAAAGATGTAGAAGACAACGCAGTCTGTGGGTGCGCCATTCTGTACGTCGTCTTTCTGCTGTAAGCGTGTGCTGTTCACAACGTGCAAGTGTGCTGTAGACAACATGGTTTATTCCTTAGAACAGAGGATTTTTCTGGTGTTGGAATTCCACCGCCTAGAACACAGTGTTGTTGCAACAAGACGAAGTTTTCAACGGAGGTTTAATGTAACCAAAGGACCGAAAAGCGATACAATAAAGGATCTGTTTGAAAAATTTCAACGGACTGGGAACGTGACGGATGAACGTGCTGGAAAGGTAGGGCGACCGCGTACGGCAACCACAGAGGGCAACGCGCAGCTAGTGCAGCAGGTGATCCAACAGCGGCCGCAGGTTTCCATTCGCCGTGTTGCAGCTGCGGTCCAAATGACGCCAACGTCCACGTATCGTCTCATGCGCCAGAGTTTGCACCTCTATCCATACAAAATTCAAACGCGGCAACCCCTCAGCGCCGCTACCATTGCTGCACGAGAGACATTCGCTAACGATATAGTGCACAGGATTGATGACGGCGATATGCATGTGGGCAGCATTTGGTTTACTGACGAAGCTTATTTTTATCTGGACGGCTTCGTCAATAAACAGAACTGGCGCATATGGGGAACCGAAAAGCCCCATGTTGCAGTCCCATCGTCCCTGCATCCTCAAAAAGCACTGGTCTGGGCCGCCATTTCTTCCAAAGGAATCATTGGCCCATTTTTCAGATCCGAAACGATTACTGCATCACGCTATCTGGACATTCTTCGTGAATTTGTGGCGGTACAAACTGCCTTAGACGACACTGCGAACACCTCGTGGTTTATGCAAGATGGTGCCCGGCCACATCGCACAGCCGACGTCTTTAATTTCCTGAATGAATATTTCGATGATCGTGTGATTGCTTTGGGCTATCCGAAACATACAGGAGGCGGCGTGGATTGGCCTCCCTATTCGCCAGACATGAACCCCTGTGACTTCTTTCTGTGGGGACACTTGAAAGACCAGGTGTACCGCCAGAATCCAGAAACAATTGAACAGCTGAAGCAGTACATCTCATCTGCATTTGAAGCCATTCCGCCAGACACGTTGTCAAAGGTTTCGGGTAATTTCATTCAGAGACTACGCCATATTATTGCTACGCATGGTGGATATGTGGAAAATATCGTACTATAGAGTTTCCCAGACCGCAGCGCCATCTGTTGTTGAAAATTGTAACTACTGTAATTTCGAAAGTTTGTCTGCCTGAAAATGTACTGTTGTCCCAAGCATATTGCAACAAACGGTGCATTTCTATCGCTGCTCGTTTAGTTTTTATTGCCGTTTCAAATATACCGGTCATTATTGAAACACCCTGTAAGAGTCAATATAATTAATGAAATGTTGTACTAGTTCTGAGAGATGAGTTTTATTTGTTATTTCATTGATAAACTATTTACAACAATACAGTGGTTTCTTAAAGAACATATATATAGTGGCAGACATGTTGGCATAGCAGTGCAGTACTTTGTGTGATTTTTGATGGAAAGCATGTAGCTTGTTAAGCAAGATTCATTTTCAGTATTGTACGTATGTTAGAAACTATATGAGTTTTTGTAAAGAAGGTTGGATTTTTAAAATTACAATAAACAATATTCTGAAACTTAATACTTGATTATATATTCATTTGATTTAACAGCCTATTTACAGTTGTTGTCTACGAATCCAGGACTATGACTGTGACAGATAATGTGAATTAGTACAGACCCCAATTTTAATTTCGAATAGAAACAAGAAATGTTTCAAGTGGTGTATGGAGCTGGGATGCAGTGTAATTCTGTAAACTAATCATGTATGCCTTTTAGATTCCTGTAATTTCTCCTGAGCGTTTTGTTCATTCTTCACTTTCTGGGCTAGAGTAGCAGCTCCTGTCAACTAACCAACTGCTAATAGCTTCACTTATGCTGGAATTAGAAATGAGAAAATTTCACTAGAAGTCTTAGGTACTGGCAGAGCCCTAGGTATTTAACATGGCTTCTTCTTACTACTTTCGTCTTCTTTAAGACGCCATTGAAGTCTTGACTGCTTCACAGCCTGAACCATATAGATCCTGCCCACCAATACCAGCATGGGAATTGTGCACATGGGAACTTTCTCTGCAATATAACCTACGTTCCTCTAACCCTCGTGGTCTCAACTTTCATCAGTCCACGCCCTCACCCATCCAGTCCCTTCCACGTTCCCATTCTAACATTATGCAGCTCTCATTCCACCATCACACCCAGTCCTTTTACTTCTCTCCTTTTCCGCTACTCCCCTCCCAAGCTCTCCCCTGTCCTCTGTCTAACCTCCTGACTGCACATAGCTGCCTTACTCTCACTCCACCTCGTCCCCAGCAGCACTTCACTGTCCCCCACCCCTACCCTACTATGCCTCCTCCTCACCATCCCTGTCTCCTCCTTACCACCATCCAGTTGCCACTACCATCACATACTGGTGCTGCTGCTCACAGTGTGGCTTCAGTTGTCAGAGACTGCAGTCATGTGTGTGTGAACTGCATTTGAGTGAGTGTTTGTGTGTGTGTGTGTGTGTGTGTGTGTGTGTGTGTGTGTGTGTGTTTGTGTAACTGTCGTCTATTTTTGATAAAGGCCTTGCTGGCCAAAAGCTTATTTGTGACAGTCTTTCTGTTGTGCCTATCTGCAATTCAGTATCTCCACTATATGATGAGTAGCAACTTTGCTTTTTATAATAGTGTCTCATTTCATCCTGGATTTTCCACTGTTTGATTCATGTTGATAATTTATTTGGATTATGCTCCAGCACCCAGTCTAAGTCCGGCATGCATTGCTTGTTCAAATGCAAATGTCATAATACATTGTCCTTTGCGTGTGTTCATTGTGTGATGCATTTTCTTTATCATATTAATTTTATCTGCACATGATGTTCTGCCCAAATCACGAGTGTTCATACAACTGTTTTGTAATGCTGGAAAGCCAAGCCACTTCACTAAAGCACTGTTCCTGCAATGTCTTATGACATGCTCTACGAGAAACTCATCAGTTTCAGAACTTTTCTGTCATTCCTCTACCTAGTGACTCCTCGCAATTTGCTCACCATTGCTGTCCTTTAAGATGTAAGTTTTCAGGTTTGTCCTCTGTACTTTGGGCGCTGTAAATATCTGTTTGCCAACTAGGAAGGTAAGACATCCCAATCGCTGTTTTGTATTAGGAGATATGCACCAAATCACCTACATTGAACTTCTGTTTGCATGGTTCCACCATCGTAATTCGATTGTATGCTGTATTTAGAAGTCCATTATCGTGTGCATTGAGAGATTTCATCTTGATCCTGTTCATATCGATTATACTCCCCAATAATTTGTGGGAGACTGCATGAACCGTGAAAAGTAAATTGCATCCACATATGGTTTTTAGTGGCTCTGTTCAGATGCTGCACAATATTCGCTTTCTTGTGGGAGAATGTTGAGTAGTGGTTTATTCTTTATCACTCCATTAGCGACTTGAAATGCTGATTGTAAAATTCACCTCCACAGTCAGTTTGCAGGTTGTCATTGATTTGTCCCAGTCTGCAGCAACTGTTCAAACACTTGTGCAATGACCAACTCAGCCTTGGCCCTCAAAGGAAGTACCAATGCGAATTTGGAATATTGGCCTCAAAATAGATTTAAACCTTTTATTTGATCGTGAGTATTTGCTCATACCCATGAGCTCGATCTGTCATGCACCATCCAAACTGTGTATTATGACTCATCTGCATCACAACGTTTTGCAAGTGGTCTGTGGAGTTCACTGACCACCATCTCCATTATTCAATAATGCGTCTTTCTTGACGCTCGAGAGATAATTAATATTATTTCGTTCGTCTGAGCTGTATTCCCTGTGGTGGCTGGTGCTGTCAGTAGTCACAGTCAGTCTTATGACTTCGCTAGGATCATCCTAATACAAATACTCCAGATGTAATGTGTTCAGCTTTTTATACTGAGAGTCAATGCTCTGACCTTCACTATGTTCACCTCTTAATACTGAGCTAATAATGCTAATGTATTTTCTTCTGTTTGGGTTTTATAATCATCCTTTTGAGCATTGTCTTGCCTATGTGCATTACTCATACATAATATTTCAGCAAATGATCTCTTCTGTTTCAGCAAATACTTTCAGGAGTTAGAAATTATTAGTAACATTAGCTCCACTAAAGCAGGTGTCCACACAAACTCCATCTCCAATGTATATGGGTCCTTCATTCACCAAAGACCAAAAAAGATAGATTAAGGAAAAAAAATCATATAGTCGCAAATTTTTGCACAGTGCTAGGAGAGACCGACCCGAAACGTGCTAAAAATCCTGGCTGGGGAGGGGGGGGGGGGTGATTTTTGGAGTGCTTTTCTCGGATAATTCGAAACCTGTCGGCTCTGGGAGAAAATCTTTCCCAGTACAAAATTTAACTACATTAAATTTTCTACAAAGAAGGCCCCATTCGTTTTTTGCCTTGACTAATAGTTTCTGTGATGCAGAGGATGGAAAATTAGCAGATTACTAAAATATTGTTTTAATGCTAAAAAATAATGTTTATCTTTAATGAAGTCATTTAAAACAAATATTAAATGTATGCACCACATCTAAGTGCAGTAAAGCCATTTAATGGATACATTGTGCTCCAGGGGTGTAACACAAAGACGTGGGGGTGGGGGAGGGGGGGAGGGAAGGGATGTGTGAGGTAGCAGTGTGAAGTAAGGCAGGTTGCCGTATTGTGTTCCGCAGCTGGAGATCAAGAAGGTCATTGCCTATTCTATCTACCCCACTACACTGCAAGAAGCAATTAGAAGGTGTTTTTCAAAATTCTATAGATCCTCCAGCACAGTTATGAACCACTGGCAAAGCATTGTACAGACATGCCTGGGAGGGATGTGTGTTTATTTGCCATAAAATGCGTTGACACTACATGGAATGCACATATATGAGGTCAAGCGCTGCATTACAGACGATTACTCTTCTAAACTTGAATATGATTAGTGCCATTCCATAAGATATAGTCATACCCATCTTGGAAGATAAAATGTGGATGTGTGGCAAGTGGCTCCATTCAGTGCAGTCACCCATTTCCGAATGGAAAAGATTTATGCAGCCTACCAGTAACACAGTTAATGGTGAGAGATGTGCAGTAATTTCTGGTCATTCATTAACTCACTGTGAAGTGACTACAACACATTTACATGTCTTTATAATATGCTGCCAATGATAGCAGCAAGGAGTCACATTTACGAATCAAATCCCTTTCCCACCAACTTCACGCAGTTTGCTGAAAACATCACCCTTACCAGTAAAAACACTTTTCAGTCATTTTTTACAGAATCGTATTGTACATAAAAGTTCACTTAACACCTGAAGAAACACTCATTCAGTGAACTGAAAATAACTCCACAACACAAACTCAGTGAATTTACTTTATTTACTCACTTAAGAGAACTGGACAAGAAATGCGGGAGAAATATACCCATCTGTAAAACGAAAATCGAGCAGTGATCGTGGTATTGAGGGGGCAGCTGCCTTACAGCTGCTGTAGAGGATGAATAAGAATCCCTTCAAGCAGTCTAAAACAGTGTCCAGAGATTTACGCAGATTTCTTCCACAGGTGTTACTTGCGTCAGTATTATTAGTATATATCTGCATTCTATGTAGTGTTATGGCATTTTGTGGGAAATAACACCTGCCCCTCCAACCCACAAGCATATCAGCACACTGCATCGTCAGCGACTCATAAACCACGCTGTGGAGGGTCTCTATAACTTCGTGAAACACTTTGTAATTGTTCCTTGTGACGTAATGGGTAAATAGAGTAGGCAATCACCTGCTCAATCTACAGCTTACAGGCCTATAAAGAAAGGAAGTGCGTGAACACAAACTGGTGGCCTTCCTTCCCACGCCATTCTACCCTACAATTCACAACCTTTACCCCATGACATCCCCAGAACATAGTTTATACCTTAAAACGGCTCTGCTGCCCTTAGAAATGGTACACTCGTTTAATATTTGTTTTCAAACCACTTCATTTAAAGATAAACATTAGTTTTATATTTTTAATAATCTGCGACTTTTTCATCTCTGGTAATGTGGAAAGAAGTAGCCCAAGAGAAAAAATTCATAGAACATTTTATGTAGGAGATGTAATGAAGTTTATTTTTGTACCAGTAAACTTCTTAGTGAGGAGCCACAGTTTGCAAGCTACTCGCGAAAAACATAAAAAAGTGACCCTTTAACACCACCTGCCCCACCCCAATGTTCACACCACACCGCTCAGGATTTTTAATATGTTATTTGCAGCACTACCACCTAACATTGTGCAAAACGTGACGACTACGCTATGTTTCCCTTAATTTTCCTTTGTTGACTCGACTGCAGCTTTCCATGAATACACAGTTGATCTCGACTGATCCCATATGTCGTATCTAATTCGCTAGCGGTATGATGGCTGGTGAAACTGGTGATGGTATATCCTTCCTCGCCCACCTCTTTGTCTTTTCTTCAACTGCCTTGTGACACCAACGTGTGTGAGAGCTGTTTAATATTTTCCATGATGGGTCTAAACGTTTCAGAGAGAAACTGTTCACACTCCAGCTGTCCTAGTTTTAAGAGTCTTACCTTGAGGTAAATGGCTTTCCACATCTCTATGACCTTGCATTTTGTCGACATCTGTCGTATACTGGTCATACTTCGAGACGTATACATCTTATATTGTCTTATAGTTTGTCAGCCTTTCCACTTATTAGTTTGAGTAACTTCATCCTTCTCCCTTGCTTTTATTTCCGCGATATTTACAGGAGGTGTTTGTTCGATCTCTTCTAATGCTTTTGAACCTTTTCAGTCACTGTACGAGCCTTATTGATCTTTGTATATGTCAGCTCAATATATGATGGTATCGTTCAAATGCTGCACAGAGATTCACCTTTCATAGCTGCTGTGTTGATAATGCTATCCAATTCTGCTAACCTTGCATTGATTGCTTACTCACTTTGTTGAATTCTGTGAATCAGCTGAGATTCTCCTTCTGCTGCTGCTGGCTTGATGCTTCTATTCAGTTCCATTAATTTTGTGTTGATTGTCTTAATTTTTTTGTCGATTTGTAAATGTATGTTTGGCTTGTGCTTCACTGCATTGGGATGAACACATTGTATCCATGTGAGTTTGTCCATAGCTGACAACATTTTGACACAGGTACGTTTTGGTACACAGCTTCTTATGCAGGACCTCATCGAAGTTTAGCCTATATTGGCCCTCACTGAGTTTCCTAGCTTTATCAATTACCAGAAAACCATATTGCCAGTTATTCCAGCAGTCCCCACATATGGTAACGAAATCATTGCATGACATGCTTTAAATTCAAATTGTCCAGGTTGAAAGCAATTATAAAGTTCGTATTATCCTGGACCAATTGCTTTGGAATCCTTGAGTATATCTTTGTCAAATAAAAGACATTGACTTTAATATGGTGGTCAAAACACCACTATTTTGAGATCTCATCGTGGTTTTCCAATGCAACATTGTCAAATATGAATACAGTTTCACTTTTCCAGGTGGTGGAACATTGCTGCTTTTGGTGAACATCTGGTATGTTACCCCTCGATGACGTGCATAATCTCCAGCAATAGCTCATACGTGGACTGAAATAATGTTTTTGAAAATGTATGCTCGACATGGAACCTTTCAGAATGTGTTAACAATGTTATAACAAGATTAGTCTTTCTACAATCTGAAGGTCTAATGATTAAAGCACATATGTTATTGGAAAGTAATTACCCATTCTTCTATTTCATGTAGTTTCCAGCATCATCATCATTTCAGGAACATTCAGTTACCAAAAGACGCTTGTGAAGGAGATGTTTCATACACTGCATCATAATAAAGATACACACTCACATTGGCATAAGCTGAATTTTGTAGAGAACACAAGTAGCTCTCAAACTTTTTTTGCTTAGAAACACTTACGTATTGCAGGATATTAACAGATGTAAATAGGATCGCAGTCCTATGCCTGTATCTGATACACTTGTCTCATGAGCGATGGTTTCTTTCAATGTATGGAAAGGCGAGAAGACTTCAACAGTTTACTTCACAATGTCTCGTAGAATCGGTGGATATACGATTGCTGCTTCAGTCAATTTTCTACAGCATACTTTATAGAATAACTTCTGTACATTAGAGTCTTAACCATCTATTGCTGTAGGTCAGGCCCAGTAAATTGCGGTTCGCGAGCCATTGTTCTCCAGTGAGTGCTTCCCCCTCCAACTCGATTCGTGCGGTGACATCAAAGCCCCGACCGGGCCAGACTAGACGACTGTTTTAGTCTGGTCCACGAGCGATGGCGGTTCGTGCATGTCGAGGCATGGATGGGGATTGCATTGTTGACGATTTCAAGCAATAGTTGCGGTACACACATGCACGTGCTTTCCGCTTGAAGAAAGGGTACAACCTGCAAATTATGTCTCTCGCTTGCTTATGCAGAATTTATTACTTACAATCTCAATCAGCGATGACAACTTGCAACAAATGGAAACGAAATTCACTGAATAACTCGCTACGATCACGTTTAATTCTCGCATTAGCTATGGCATTCACAGCAGTGCGCTCATTGATAAAACAGGCAGCTAGGAAGCAAATTTTAACATACACAATTCACGCAGACAGCTTCTGATTGGCACTAAAGATACTCAAAAATTGGCAGGAAAATTACGTTCATTCAGTTGTAATTCAGCCAGTGCACAAAATCAGCTATCACTATTGCATCAGAATATCTGAGGATTAAGGGGTAAGTTTAATGAGTTGCTTATTTGTGTTGAAGAATTACAGTTGAGCAAACCAGTTGACATAATCTGCCTCTCTGAACATCATGTGACCACTGGTATAGATATGTTAAATGTTAAAGGATTCTAGTTAGCTTCTTATTTCTGTAGAGTAAATATGGAGAAACGAGGAGTTGCCATATTTCTCAGAAACTGTTTTGAATTCAAGAATATTGATATTAATAAATTTTGCTCAGAGCAGCACTTAGGAGCTTGTGCAACAGAAGTAGTATTTCATAATAAGTCCTTTATAATAGTAGGTATATTCAGATCTCCTTCAGGAAATTTTAACCACTTCGTAAAAAATCTGGAAGCTCTGCTGTCCTACTTCATAGCAATAAACAAGGAAATAGTGGTTGCTGGATATTTTGGTAACAAGTACAGTTAGTGTTGCAAACCTCTTAAACGACTTCTTCATTTCTGTTACTGACAGCTTGGGGTTATCAGGTTTGGTGAACACTGCAATGGAGTATCAGAGACTAGTCTTTAAAATAACTTCAGTAAAATGGAAATGACACTCACATCTCCCAGAGAAGTAGCACCCATCATAAAATCCTTAAAATCTAAGTATTCCAGTGGATATGATAACATATCAACAAAGTTAATCAGAGAGTGCTCATGTAGGTTAAGTTCTATCTTAAGTTATTTGTGCAAGCAATCGCTTATCAGCAGAACATTTCCAGACTGGCTAAATATGCTGAAGTTAGGCCTCTTTACAAGAAGGGGGATAGAGAGATACCATCAAACTGTCGACCAATTTCACTTTTGCCGGATTTATCAAAAATATTTGAAAATGTTGTGTTCAAGTGTCTCCTTAAGCATCTGACTGCAAATGATATATTGTCCAAGTCACAGTTTGGATTTCTGAAGGTTTTGATATAGTGAAAGCTATTCACACTTACAGTGAGAATGTACTTAATTCATTAGATAATAAATTACAGGCAACTGGCATATTCTGTGACCTGTCAAAAGCCTTTGACTGTGTGAACCACAGCATTCTCCTAAGTAAATTAGAGTATTATGGTGTCACCAACAAAGCTATGAAATGGTTTGAGTCTTATCTGTCTAACAGGAAACAAAGGGTGTCGTTTCGAAATACCTGTGCGATAAGCAGTCAATCTTCATCTGACTGGGCATTAATTACATGTGGTGTTCCTCAAGGTTCCATTTTGGGTCCATTGCTTTTTCTTGTGCATATGAATGTCCTCTCACCCGTCACATTGCCAGATGCTAAGTTTGTTTTGTATTCAGATGATACAAACATTGCAATAAGTATCAAGTCAAGTACAGATTTAGAAATAGCTGCTAATGAAATTTTCAATGGCATTATTAAGTGGTTTAAATCTAATTCTTTGAGAAGACCCACTATATGTAGTTCAGAACCTGTAAGAGATTTCCTTCCAGCATGAGTATAATGCGTGAAGACATGCAGATCGAAGAGGTTGACAGTGTTAAATTTCTGGGATTACAACTCGATAACAAATTCAGTTGGGAGGCATACCACAGAATTGCTTAACTGCCGAAATAAGTCTGTATTTGCCGTGAGCATGATGTCAGATGTAGGAGATATAAACATAAAATAACTTGAATACTTTGCTTACTTTCAGTCTATTATGTCGTATGTGATCATATTCTGGGGCAATTCATCAAACTGAGCGAATGATTTTAGGGTGCAAAAGCGTGTGATAACAATCATTTGTGGTGTAAATTCAAGAACATCTTGTAGAAACCTGTTTGAAGATCTTTGTATTCTAACCACTGCTTCTCAGTATATTTATTCCTTAATGAAATTTGTTGCAAGTAGTACATCTCTATTTCCAACCAATAGCTCAGTACACAATATCAATACTAGGAATAAGAAGAATCTACATAAAGGCCTAAAATCACTTACCTTGGTCCAAAAAAGGGTCCAATATTCAGGAACACACATTTTTAATAAATTGCCAGCAACCATTAAAAACTTGGTTTCTCATAAAGCACAGTTTAAACAGAGTCTGATGGACTTTTTATAGGCCACTCCTGCTACTACATAGATGAATATCTTAACAGAGACTGTTAAGTCAGCTTAAGTAAAAATATCTGTTAGATTTCAGTTCTGACAACACTTCATCACAATAGTCAAGATTAGGTATTTCGCATATGATAAATTTATTATTAGTGGATAACAGTGTTTCATTTTGAGAATGTGTTAATTCTGTAAATATTAGCTGACCCAGTTTACTGCACTGTATTAACTTATTTTCGACTATCTCCTGACAAATGATCGGGGTTGTAAGTATCATATTCAAATGTTTCATGTTTTTTATGTCATACTCTCTGACATGTTCCACAACCATAAGAATCATATCATTTTTGGGTCTATAGAATGAACACTGAATCTAATCTACTAAGTGCTCATTGGCTGTCAGGGAATATGTGGTGTAGGTGCGCAGAACAAGCCTACACTCGATCACCATCGTTCGTGACTCCAACTATAGCTGTTGTGGATCGTAAGCTCTATAACACCAACTTCCTAAATGCAAACTCAAAAAGTTATACACAACTAAATCGTTAATCTTTATTTATTAATTTGCCTCAAAGTCTTCTACTTACATTAATGAGATATTATTTTAATTATTTAGGGTACATTTATTTTTGGTCTTGACAAGTTCTGCAACTCGATTTTAATTTGTTTGTAGGGAAATTGAGTTGGTGTTCCAACCGCTCATTCGACAGGCCATTATGGTGAGCAGATCTAATGTACTTAATTGAACAAAATGGACTATGAATAATGTATGTAGACTTGAAAAAAAATGTTCTAAGAGCGAAGTCTGTGATTTTTCTGTACTGGTGTAGTGGCATAATTAAAAAATTTCAGCTTCTCTATCTATTCTCGATAGCATTAATGCATAAGTTTGCAACCTACAAACTTCTTGGAGGAGACAATTTTCATTAGATTATGAAACAAAACGATTCCTTATTCTATAAAGAAAACAAAAAACAACTAGGAAACTCATTGATTACTTCACCAATAATGGAAATAAATCTCGAAAATTTTACTTTTGTGTTTCTTGTTTCACTTCACAGCAGCTTAGGAAATAACACGAATTTCCCTTGTTTAGTTGTAATTTTAATAACGCAGATTTACGCCAGAATCCATTAATATCCATAAACATATCACAAATAATGTGCTCCTTTCCTTGCAAACGTAAGTTCAGATTATGTAAAAAATTTGTAAAATCTGTTAGAAATACTGATTTTGATTTTAAAAAACGAATCTTCAGTCCATCGTCAGATTTCTTACTATCTGATTTTACTTCTGCACTCAAAAGCTTCAGAACATATATTCTGAGTGCAAAAAACTAGTTAAACATTTTCCTGCTCTTATTTCGGAATGAAGAAATATGCCTCCCTATACTGCGTTAACATCTTCGAAAAATTGTTTAAATTTTCGATGAGATAGAGATCGATTAACTCAGCGTATTACACACATCAAAAAAATTTGCATCACCCAAGTTCTCAGAACTCCTGAAGATAGACGTTGACTGTGGATATTGTACCACAGACACAATCCCTTTGATTATTCAGAGATTTCACTAAACCCACTCAAAGATGTAAACAACCATGCATGAGCAGCGCCTATTAGACTGAGGGGGTCCAAAAGCCAATCAGTTCCAGTCACTCCACCAGGAAGGAGGTACACGGCTCATGCTGTCTGTAGTTCAACCATGCTGAGACGGTCAATGCCGTGGTTCAATCGCGTCTGCATTGTTACTTTGTGCGAGAAAGGGTTCTCAAGAAGGGAAGCGTCCAGGCGCCTTGGAGTGAACCAAAGCAATGTTGTTTGGACGTGTAGGAGATACAGAGAGACAGGAAATGTCGATGACACGCTTAGCTCAGGCCACCAAAGGGCTACTACTGCAGTGGATGACCTCTACCTACGGATTATGGCTCGGACGAACCCTTACAGCAACGCCACCTTCTTGAATAATGCTTTTCGTGCAGCCACAGTACATCGTGTTACGACTCAAACTGTGCGCAATGGGCTGCATGATGCGCAACTTCATTCCCGACATCCATGGCAAGGTCCATCTTTGCAACCACAACACCATATAGTGCGGTACAGATAGGCCTAACAGCATGCCAAATGGACGACTCAGGACTGGCATCACGTTCTCTTCACCAATGAGGGTCGCATATGCCTTCAACCAGACAATCGTCGGAGACGTGATTGGAGGCAACCCGGTCAGGCTGAACACCTTTGACACATTGCCCAACAACTGCAGGAAGGTGGAGGTTCCCTGATGTTTTCGGGTGGCATTATGTGGAGCCGTTGGTGGTCATGGAAGGCGCTGTAAAGGCTGAAAAATACGTGAATCCCATCCTCCGACCAATAGTGCAACCATATCGGCAGCATATTGGAGAGGCATTTGCCTTCATGGACGACAATTGGCACCCCCATAGTGAAAATCTTGTGAATGACTTCCTTCAGGTTAATGACATCGCTCGACTAGAGTGGCCAGCATGTTTTCCAAACATGAACCCTATTGACACATGCATGGGATAATTGCGTTATGGGAGTGACAGTGATCAATGTCTTACAAATATTTACTATTAAAAACAATCTTGATCACAATTTATTTATTACGGTGACCAGTTTCGACCACTACTGTGGTCATCTTCAGACCTTCAAGTCGTATACAAAGCTTTAATTAGAGGGCTACATACATTAAGGAAAATACATAAAGTTATAAAGCCATAAAACGATGAATTACCAATGAGTAAGAACCTCCTTCTGCTGGAGAATCACTACTGGAGAAACCAGTGCACGTCTTACTATATATAATAGAGGCTCCGCCCACTTGTGACAATATGATGTCATTACTAACCAATGAGTTATAAATCGAATAACAATGTAAAATTTCTTAATTAAAGGAACATTGTCAAGAAGTAAAAATAAACACACACTACACTTAGCTTATTTAACAGCTACTGTCAATTAAGAAGCGTTAAAAATGTTTAAACATGTAGGGTAAATGAACTTCCTTTTGACAGTACATTCCAAATAAGCCACCTCAACTGACGGTGAAGAGGAAACTGCCACAAAGATTCGACAATCCATCTAAAGCTGTAAAACAGTCCTATGACACAGAAGCAACCAGTTCAACTCTCCATGTATCAGTGCCAGATACGTGTGAATCATCAACACAGACCTGCTTTGACGATGAAATGACTAGATTAAGCACAGTTATTCGTGACTTACAAAAGCGTAATGTTTGGTATGTATTTCATTCACTTCTGTTGTTAGTCACTTAATTTTCCTTGCTTTCTTCGTGTGATGACATTACTTTGTTAGCACCTTGTTCACTGACAATGTTTGAAAGTTATTCAAGTATTTGGTTTTGCGTGAAATGTAATATAATCAGCTCATTATAATGTTTCAACATATTTCTCCCACGATTTGGTAGTTGTTTGTCCCACTCAGAATAATATAAAACTGAAGGTCGTATTGTGGCAACAGGCGACAATGACATACACAGTAGGCCTACAGAACGATAAATGAGCTGTCGATCGCTTTTCCCTTTAGAGGTACATGTCTGTGCTTCTTACGTGTGAATCCGTGTGTTTATATTTTTTTTATATCAGCGTGGTAAGCTTCAATTCTATCCAACGTCACAAGTGTTTCTTCACGAATGGGTTGTAGCTTGCCACTCGATTTATGGTTTTTGTCCATACTTGCTCTTATCATTCTTAGAATCATTCTTAGAAACATATTTGCCTTCTGATACTATATAAACCCTTCGCGGCAAGAAAATAACTCAAATATTTCGTAAATTATTTAGGAAATGGATGCAAAAGCAAACATTATGCTAACGACGCTTCTGACGTTCACCTTTCTCGCCGCTTGGAGCGCTAGTATCGCTCCAGCTGTCAAACGGTAACAACTTTTACAGTAGTGGTCGAAGGTCGCGACTGTGGTATTTACGATTCCGACGAATAGGATCTTTGGTTCGTACCTGTAGGATGTAGGTTGTTGAGAAAATCTTTGGCGTAGTCGTATGCGCTACTTGTATGTGTTGTGTGGGAGTGGTGTTAAAAGTGGGAATTTGACAGCAGAGTCAGTTACTAGTATGTGATGGAACTTTGTGATCGTCCCTTGTCAGTAAACGAAGCCGCGTACATAATTTTTCATTAGTCCCCAAAGAAATAGTGTTAGGGCTGTCTGCTAATTTCGTCAACCTGTCAGATGCCGAAGAGTTGAGAATGAGTACAGATGACGCCTCACAGTTCCCTAAGGTTTCCGAGGGAAATTCCAAAAAATGGGTGTCGTTCGAAGAGGAAGAACAAGAAAAAATGGACAAAGAAATGAGCAAAGTGGCACCAAAAGTACCTTTACCCGTCACTAATGAAGACGCAGACGACGAATACCATGGCGCTATTATCAATCCAGAAACAGTGCATGTGAATCTCGACCGAAGCTTGAGCAGATCCGTTTCGCCGGAAAAGCTTCCAGAACCACCAAAAAGGAAAGTTATAAAACCTTCGCCGAGCGAGGCATCAGAATATAGCGGTACAGTTATGGGCTCTGAATCTGTCCACCTCAACATAGATAAAACATCATACAGTCGAGTTTCAGCAGAAGAAGCTGATAAAAGGAGCAGTGTGCCAGCGACGAAAGCAAACAGTACAGAAGTGACACTTCGTACTGTAGACCTGAGGGACGTCAGTAATGGCACTCATGCTGCTAGTAACAGAGGACCGTCGATCAATAGTGCAATTATTAGACAAGGATTTGGTGAGTTTATTATGCTTACATTGAGTTAAGTAACTTAGTTTCTGATAATAGAAGTCTTGTTGCAAACAAAATTTTGTGGTTACCACATACTGGGTTATTGACAGTACCTGAGAAGTAGCATTCATCAGAATAAATCTTTTGGAGGATCATTTTTGTTTCTGTGATGTCGTAAACATTTGATAGGAAGCCATACAATGACAGTAAGACTCCAGAGGTTCATTAAATGGAACAGTGCTTTGCAATGATTACAAGGCGTGAATATTCCATGTGAATTTCCAAGACTACTCTCCTTAAATTGTTTTTGTACCTTGCTTGTAAACAGTATTTGTTTTTATAAGATTTGAACTCGAGAAAAAGAGTCATAGGTGTAAGTTAAACAGGAGAGAATGATTATTTACCAGATGGTCAAACAGGAGGATATGTAAGCTTACAAGATAAATTGTGTAACTGCCTAAAATCTACATCAGTGGATTATGTGCAAATACATACTTGCTCTGAATGTTTTATACAAAATGAAATGTAAATTGTAGTTCTTGGTTACATAACTATTTTAGACACAATAACTCCCTATGTAAATATACTCCAAAAACAATGTTGAATCTGATAAACTAAGGTACACATGTTTTGAATGTTACTTGTAACCCGCACTTCCTACATCATCTCCCAGTTATCTTGACTGAATTTGGAGGGGACTATAAAAGAAAGCATTTTCAATTTCTTCTGCTACTTAATATTTTAAATAGTTATGGTACAGTAATTTCATACTTTTATACTCAGTTGTATGCATTTTTTCTAGTTATGGAATTTACTTTCATAGTTACAAGCAAATGGTGGTACATGTTGTTTGTATACAAACTAGGTGATTGTGTTACGCTGTTTTGATGTCATCATCATATGCATAACTACTACATCCATGTGAACTTGCTTGCGGTTTTCAAGTCGTCATTTCCCCCCTTTCCACTTCTGTTCACTGCAAATTGATGATGGCTTGATACTGAAATATGTGTCCTATCAGCTGACCCCCTTATTTTACTAAAGTAGTGCCCAAATTTCTGTTTTTCTCAGTTTGATTTAGTATCTCCTTGATAGTGGTTTGATCTACCCACATAATCTTTAATGTTATTCTCTAGTATCACTTTATAATCCCTTCTGTTTTGGCATTAGGGAAGTGACAGATTCCACACATCTGCTTTGACCCATGATGTCATCAGTACGGCGGAAACACCTACGTCCAGCATATACAAAATGAGACCAATGTTGTCACTACATTCACATGCCAATAAGCGCAAACAAAACTAAAAAGACACAAGAACACGCAATCTAACACTAAAATAAAACTAATGAGGTAAGCATGGGACAAAGGGGGCTTAGAACAATCTAAATATATTACAATACAAAACATTGCACCATCTCAAAACAAATGTTATAAAACAAATCTCAACTTATGACGTTACAGCTGCAAACCAGTAGGAATTGTATACTTCACTTGACCTGTATAACTCAAAGGAAGCCCATATTTTCCTTCCCCCCCCCCCCCCCCCCCCCCCCCCTCCTCCTCCTCCAAAAAGTGAAATCGGACGTTTTCCTTGACCTGTATAGCTCACACACAGCTCTCAATACCCACTTGAGGGGGGGGGGGGGGGGGGCTACAGACTTCACACGCCTACATAACTCAGAAAACTCAGCTGAAACCAAAACACCAACTACTCAAAATCCTAGATCAATTTAAACACAAATGAAATACCATAAATGTAAACCACATGAAACATCACAATTGCTATCAAATTAAACCAAAACAAAAATTACTTACCAATAAAAGCCTCTTTAAAAAAACACCAAACTAATCAGATCTAGCAAAAACACCACACACACATAAAAAAACACACAATGCACTGAAAACAAAGCAAACACTTCCAAACCCATGTTACAGCACTGACTACCGAGACTCAAACCCACATGTGTTACCACAGTAATAGCAAAGACTCAAATGAGACAGAAGCGTCCGATCCCACGCATCGGCTTAAACCCTTGACGTAAGGGTGTTGTCGTGTGTGACGTCATGACGGCGTGGAGTTTGGTTTGTGAATGTGGTGTGTTTGTAGATGTCGTCGTGTTGTGGTTTGTTGTGCTCTCTGTTGGTATGTTCAGGTTTTTTGTTTGTGTGGTGGGTTCAGTTTGCTTTTGTTCATTATCCAGAATTGTTAGAGTGTCGGCTGTGTTTGTAGTGGAATTCGTTTCAGTGAGTTAATGATTTTGTGTGAAGGTTAATTTAGTGTTGTTCGCTGTACATCGTGTGGTAATTTTAGTAAAATTAATCAGATGTTGTTTTTGTTCAGGAATGGATATGACGGATAAAATTAACAATGTGCAGGTCAAGGGAAGTGTTCCTTCCCAATGTGTGGCTGTGTATGTTGATATTGGTATCGGGAGATGTTTTTGAGCTATATAGGCCAAGGGAAGTGTTTGATCATAATTTATGGGATCGGGAGCTGCTGTTGAGCTATAGAGGTCAAGGGAAGTGTCCGATTCCAGATGATATTGTGTTTAGTGGTATTTGGGTAGTTTTGTGATGTCATTTTGTTTTTTCGTCGTTTTGTGTGGTTTTATATGGGGGTGGGTGTCTAAATTTGTTTATATTTAGTTTGCCCCTACCCAAAAACACACTATTTCCCGCACTTGTCCCGTTAGTGTCATTAGGCTCTTTGTGGAAAGTGTGTGTGTTTGTTTTTCGATGTCTTTTCGTCCTCATAATGTGTACGTACTGACTTTATATGCACCATATTGGAATCGTGGTTTATGGTCGTTTCCGCCATTTTTTGTGATGTCATGGGTCAAAACAGATGGGCCGGATCAGACGCTTCTGTATTTCCATACCACACATTAAACTCAACACATCAACAGCCACGGTTTTCCGTGATTTCCCTAAATCGTTTCAGGCGAATGCTGGGATGGTTCCTTTGAAAGGGCGTGGCCGATTTCCTTCCCATTCCTTCCCTAACCCGAGCTTGCGATCCGTCTCTAATGACCTCGTTGTCGACGGGACGTTAAACACTACCCACCACCACCATCAACAGCCACCAAGATCTACAGACATGTACAAATTCAAAACCACCATGCCACAGTGGTTCATAAACACTACCACCATTACATCGTGGGTCAAAGCAGATGGGTGGAATCAGATGCTTCCAATGACACTTGTTTTTCCATGTCTCAACTGTTCATCGTCCAAATTTCATGTGTGTTCCATACCTCCAGGAGAGACTTCCCCAACATTTAAATTGATATTAAATGTTTAAAAAATTCTCTTTCATAGAGATACTTCTCTTGCCAATGCCAGTCTCCATTTTGTGTCCGTTTTAGGTGATCAATGATCCACTATTTTGCTGCCTGAATAGCAGTGCTGTTTCCTTATCTTAGACTCCTCAGCATTGCCTGATTAAATTTGACTTCGAAGCTGTAGTTGGCTAAAATTTTATCATTTTTTATAAGATGCTGTTTGTTCCATTCAGCTGCTTGTCAAAGTCATGAAGTCATGATTGTCCATGAATTACAACATTTTCGCAATCCTCATAAGTTTTTATTTCTTTTCCCCATGCTTTAATCCCCTTTCCTAATTTCTCATTTGTTCTCTTTACTGAATGCTCGGTGTACAGACTGAATAACTTCAGGGAGAGACTACAGCCCTGTCTCACTCCATTCTCCGCCACTACTTCCCTTGCTGCACAACCTCTCCTTCTGTCTGATTTCTGTACGTGTCATAGTAAGTAAACTTTCACTCCCTGTAATTTTTCTCAGCTACTTTGAGAACTGCTGAGAATGCACTGAAGTATTTACAAAAGCTTTATCTAAATCAGTCTGCCTTATAACTGCAGTTTTGCCTTTCTTCAGCCTGTATTCTAAGAGAACTCATTGGGTCAGTATTGTCTTGCATGTTCCTCTAGGACCCAAACTGATATTCCGTGAGGCCATTTGTGGCATTTGGATTGCTACGTCTTCTTGAAGTCTGGAGATATTTCAACTTTGCATGGAACAATTTTGTCATGGTGAAATAATTCACAGGTGAATTGCTAGATGGCAGTGCCCAAAGGGCACAATATTTCGGCAAGTGCCCACATTGCCATTATTAGATACACTTATGAGCTAATTGGCAAGGAACAAGAACAGAGCTTATTTCCTCCCCCTCCTCTCAGAACCAGATGCCTTGGCATTATGTATGTGGTCTGTGCCCAGGCTCAGGTGGCATACTTTCAGCATCTCCTCTTCCCATCACCAAATTGCTCCGTCAGAGGTTCACTCCCATGAACACATGCTGATGGCACATCTCTGTTGCTCTGCCTGCCTCTGAAGTCAATTTGTTGTTTAATATCTCCTTCAGGTGGTGCGGAGGGAATTAGATTAGGAAATGAGACACTTAAAGTAGTAAAGGAGTTTTGGTATTTGGGGAGCAAAATAACTGATGATGGTCGAAGTAGAGAGGATATAAAATGTAGACTGGCAGTGGGAAGGAAAGCTTTCTGAAGAAGAGAAATTTTTTAACATCGAGTATATATTTAAATGTCAGGAAGTCGTTTCTGAAAGTATTTATATGGAGTGTAGCCACGTATGGAAGTGAAACATGGACAATAAATAGTTTCGACAAAAAGAGAATAGAAGCTTTCGAAATGTGGTGCTACAGAAGAATGCTGAAGAATAGATGGGTAGATGACATAACTAATGAGGAGGTATTGAATAGAATTGGGGAGAAGAGGAGTTTGTGGCACAATTTGACTAAAAGAAGGGATCGGTTGGTAGGACATGTTCGGAGGCATCAAGGGATCACCCATTTAGTAGTGGAGGGTAAAAATCATACAGGGAGACCAAGAGATGAGTACACTAAGCAGATTCAGAAGGATGTAGGTTGCAGTAGGTACTGGGAGATGAAGAAGCTTGCACGCATGGAGAGCTGCATCAAATCAGTCTCAGGACTGAAGACCACAACAACAACAACAGTGTCCAGTAGACACACTATTTCAGCAATTGAACACCTAGCCATTGTCAGGTGTGAGATGAACTGTCTAGCAGTTGGAGCAGGGCTTATCATGCCTCCCTCCAACCTGGCGTTGTGTATGCTATCTGCGTGCAGGTTTGCATCCAGCATCTCCTCTCCCCCCCTTCTCTTGCTGCCAAGTCTCTGCATCTAAGGTTCACATCTAGGGACACATGCTGACATTGTCTCTGTTGTTGCTGTGCCTGTCCCTGAAGTCAGTTCATTGTGGAACTAACAAGTCGACAGTCACTGAACATTTCCTATCGGAATTACACGGAATGTATTATGGCCATATTAATCTTCTGACGCAGACGTCCCTCTTCAGGGACAGTGTCATTAAAAAATCTATTGAGATTCAAGTAAGAGAACCCCCAATGAATCATAGTAGTTGATACATCCTTAGTAAGGCCTGGGAACCCGCACTGAGTCTGGTTAAGAAGAGGGACAGGTAGAGCAACTGGGAACATGCCACCGGGTCAGATGGAACAAATTTGTGGCAAGAGAAAGGGGAGGACACATTGGGCACACACCCTTGCCTGAGCACGGTTGGCTTACGGTAAACCACGTCAGCAGGAGGGGGGGGGGGGGGAGAAGATACAAGTAATTTGTCAGTAAACTTGATGGTGGCAACATAGTCACTTGCTGAAATTTTGTGCCTGTTGGATACTCGCATCTGGGTGTTCACCCATGAAGTATTTCCTTATGAATTGTGCCAGATTAAGTTCAAGAACCACAATTTCTGTGTGGTTTGTTCTCCCAAGGATCTTAATCTGTAGGGATGTCATCTACTACATGTTCCTGGGTTCAGCATAGGTTATCCAGTCCTGTGTCAAATTCTTCTTAGAATATCATACATCCCATTTTGTCTTCTTCTATTATAGTTTAAATTACACCTCTAGGAGGAACTGCGGCATGTGTGAACATGTTTTTCTTGTAAAATGGTCAGCCTAACAACTGTTGATCACATCACATCCACAGCATTGTTTCCATAGGTAGTTCAAAAGAATTCCATGTGGTTTGCTGTCCCGAGTACTCTTAATAAGTGAGCTGTACCATTTCTAAATTATGATACTGCTCACCTTGATCAGTATACTGACAATTGTCAGTTTTTATATAATTTACCAGTGGTGTTTTCACAACCACATTTTTGTTTCACTGAGTAAAACAGTATGCCTATACCATGTGAGACTGAGTGTGTAAGTGCTTTCAGTTTGTAGTTTATAACCTCACAAGATGGGTTCTTCAGTGGGGTTACTTCCCCTCTTCTCAATGTTTATGTAATTTGCAGCGTAATCAACATTACACCAGCATACTTAGTTGCAAAGTTATTGCCATTTTGGATACTGTTTGTTATGATATGTGTAGGATGAAAGACTCCTTAAATTCATTTTGGGATTATTGAGTAACACAGTAACATACTGGTAGACCATCATTGTCATAAAAATGAAAGAAATACAGACTTTAAGAAATGACCTATGACTGCAGTCATTAACAATGTGAAAGCATTAGTAAAATGAAATCCAAAACACTAATGGGACTCCATGGGAATACATATTATAAACATGAAATTATCAGACTATGTTGGAATAATAATGATTCTTATAGGTTACATAACTGTAACAAGGGAATGTGTAAAAGGAAAGAAAAATAATTCATGACACATTTATTGGTTTTACCAAGCCACAACTGTATTGTCACCTTCCAGCCTTACCCAGGCTTTGGGCTATGCTACAGTTCAGCCTTTCAGCATGACCTCATTTTAAAAATCTTGTTTTTCTCTTGTTTCTCGAGTTTTATTCTGCTGTTCATGACACAATAAAGTGTGGTCACAATTCACAACTTCCTATGGAACATTTTTTCCCATTAAGATTTGATTTCAAAAATCTTTCTTACCATTACATAATCTACCTGAAACCTTCCAGTGTCCTCAGATATCTTCTACATATACAACCTTTCATAATTTTTAAACCAATGTTAGTGATGAGAGAATTGTGCTCTGTTCAAAAGTCTATGAGACACCTTCCCATTTCATTCCTTGTTCTTTTTCTCTGTTTTCCTAGTCCTGAATTCCTGTCCCATTCCTCCACCAATGTGGTTAACTGCCGGATGGTCATTTGTGCCTATTAACATGCTGCAATGCACCTCCCCCATGGCCCTACACAAGCTTGATGCATTTTAAGTGGGGTGAACACATAGGCCAGTCCATATGCAAGTCCTCTCATTTCAAGAGCTCCTCCATTTGTGCCGTTCTAGGCAGTCGTGCATAGCCTTCCATAAAAGTGAAGTCAGGGCGAAATGCTTCCCCAGAAAAGATACACCGGGGGAAGGAGTACAGTGTCACAGCAACATTGACTGATGAGTGTACCATGTTTAGAGATTTGGGGCTTAGTATGTTCATGTAACATTACACCTCCCCACTCCATACAGGGCTGTTGCTAGGTTTTTTGGCACCCTAGGCAAGAATGGAAAAATGACACTTCTTCATTTTTGCTACTATTGACCTCCCCAATTTCCTCCACTCCCTCCCTCTGCCACCACCACCACCACCACCACCACCACCACCACCAACACCACTACCTGCGGTCTAGAATTCTGTCCATGCATGCGAAACAGTGCTGTGAGAAATATCAAACTCCTGAGCTACACTCACCCATACTTTGTTCTTCCAGTTTACCATTGAGCCTTCACTTATGTGAATTCATCCAAATGTTGTTTCCATGCCATGTTGTAGTGAAGAACACCATCACAGTGCAGCGTAACTGCTTGCTGATTAACAAACACGGTCTTTTTGCCATTCCTTTGGCTGCTTTGTGCTGCAGGACCAGCCCCATTTGTGGAATAGTCAGGCTGATCTCGCACCGTGTGATGTCCAACTTCTGACAGCATGCTTCCACATTCATTCATTTCCACTTAGTAGTTAATAAGTATGTTACTTTAGCTAACTTGCCATTAAGTTTTGCCAGTCAGTGTATATCAATGTGTTGGTCTGCCAACCTGCATTGCAGGCACTCTTCCTCCTTCAGACCCACCCCTCTCACGCCCTCCTCTTTTCTCTTGGTAATCAAGTTGCCAAACAATGGAAAATCCAGGATGGAATGTAAAAATATTATGAAAAGGAAAGTTGCTACCCACCATATAGTGGAGATGCTGAGTTGCACATAGGCGTAGTTGCACGTAGGCATAACAAAAAAGACTGTCACAAATAAACCTTTCAGCCAGTAAGGCCTTCGTTAAAAAACCAACACACACACACACACACACACACACACACACACACATATGCACGCACGCGAGCGAGGGACTGCAGTCTCGGGCAACTATAACCACTCTTTGTTTGTGACACTCTCTGTGTTGTGCCTATCTGCAACTTGGCATCTCCGCTGTTTGGCGAGTAGTGACTTCCCTTTTCATAATATTGTTGTAATCATGTGGCCAGTCAGGTACAATTTATAAAAAAAAATGTGTATTATTTTTCTACAGTTTACTTCAACAGAAATCAATTTTTGTGCTTCGTGTAGGCATCGTCTTGATCTCTTTAGTGAAAAGAAGTAGATGATGATCCTACTGATAACTGTGCATGTACTGCTCAAACACTGCATTGTTGCTGTACTTTTAATATTCTAATTCCTCCTACAGCTGACCAAACATTTGGAAGTTGGTTGGTAATAAATCGAATGTAAGGATGGTGTTAAAGATATGAATGAATTTCATGAAGGTTATGACTGATTAAAACTCCTGTATGCTTCTAAATTTTGTTATGAAGTAGCAGAAATTCTACATTGAGCTGCAGCTTGCAGTAGTACATTGCATTCACTGCTCTATTTAGATGGCCGTCAATGAACGATGTGCCTTTCGAATCCCACCCGCTGCTGATTGTTGAGATCTGAACATCACTGGATAGTTGAGTTCTGAACATGGCCTGCTCCTTCTCATGTCTTTATCTCCATCTCATCTCCATCCTATTTTCTTGTGCATAGTAATGGAACCATGTCTCATCACAGGTAAAAACCTTGCCAAAACCTCTCATTCTTCAAATTAATTCAAAAGCCGCCACAAGATATCCAGAAATATTCTTCTGTGTCTCATTGAGAAGATATGGTCCCATGTTCTGATAATGTATGATAGGAAAAGCTTTTGCTGATAATGTCGTAAGCATATCCATCAATTTAGCCTACCCCAGAGATTTTGACAGCAGTCAAGTGGAGCTCATATTCCACAAGGCTTAAAGTAGCACCATTGTTATTAGTGGGTGTTGCCCAACAGAGGGATGTAGGTCCTGCTCACTTGTGATTATAACTGATAAGGGAATAGTCACTGTATAATGATGGATGATTTGGTTCACCCATATATCACTACATACCTACCTCTAATGCCCCACTCTGCTTCCATTTTTTCCTGCATCAGTAGTATGGAACGCTGGTTTAAATTTGAATGATCCTCCTGTTGACATTTTGTAATTTTCCTTATTATATATCACACATGCCCTAAGCTACAGAGTTTTACCATTTACTGACTTATGTGTACTAGAGAACAAAAATAATCATAAAAGTCTGTATGTACCACTGCAGTGTGCATACAGTTGTCTAGAGTGAGGAATAAGACCTTAATTTTTACAATGACAAGAATGTCTTCATGTCTTTCTCAGCATTGCCAGAATAAGAAAGGGACTGCAAATTTTTGTTTCAGTGACACTATTGCCTTAAAGCAAATCTGTTGTCAGTTATTTAAGAAGAGTCTCCATTAACTTCAGGTCAGATGTTTTGCTGTACTTTACAGGAATCACCTTGACTGTTTCAGATAATATTCTTAACAATTCATACTTTTGGAGGGGTTCATGAAAAACTGAGCTCTGTTAAAGTATGTAAGTTGTCAGCAGAAGGGATAGATAACATTCCATCGGAATTTCTAAAATCATTAGTCGAGGTGCAAAAAATGACTGTTCGCGTTGGTATGTAGAAATGTATGAGTATGGCAACATACCATCTGACTTTCAGAAAATGTCATCCACATAATTCCAAAGACTGCAAGAGCTGACAAGTGTGAGAATTATCGATAATCAGCTTAACAGCTTGTGCATCAAAGTTAGTTACAAGAATAATATACAGAAGAATGGAAAAGAAAAGCAAGGATGTGTTAGATGATGACCCGTTTGGCTTTAGGAAAGGTAAAGACACCATAGAGCCAATTTTGATGTTGTGATTGATAAGACTAAAGGAAAATAAAGGCATGTTCATAAGATTTGTCAACCTGGAAAAAGCTTTCGACAATGTAATATGGCGCAATGTGTTAAAAATTCTGAGAAAAATAGGGGTAAACTATAGGGAGACACGGGTAATATACAATATGTACAAGAGTGAAGAAGGAATAATAAGAGTAGACAACCAAGAACAAAGTGCTGGATTAAAAAGGGTGTAAGACAGGGATGTAGTCTTTTGCCCCTACTGTTCGATATGTACATCGAAAAAGCAATGATGGAAGTAAAAAAAGGTTCAGGAGTGGAATTGAATTCATGGTGAAAGGATATCAATATGATTTGCTGATGACTTTGCTATCCTGAGTGGAAGTGAAGAGGAATTACAGGATTTCGTGAATGGAATGAACAGTCTAATGAGTACAGAGTATGGATTGAGAGTAAATTGAAGAAAGACGAAAGTAATGAAGAGTAGTATAAATGAGAACAGTGAACAAGTATTTATGATCACAAAGTAGATGGAGTTAAGGAATTTCTACCATCTAAGCAGCAAAATAGCCAATGAGGGACGGAGCGAGGAGGACATCAAAAGCAAACTAGCACTGGTAAAAAGGGCATTCCTGGCTAAGAGAAGTCTACTACTATCAAACATAGACCTTAATTTGAGGAAGATGTTTCTGAGAATGTGGATTTGGAGCACAGCATTGTATGGTAGTGAAACATGGATTGTGGGAAAACCAGAACAGAAGAGAACTGAAGCATTTGAGATGTGGTGCTACAAATGAATGGTGAAAATTAGATGGACTGATAAGGTAAGGAATGAGGAGGTTCTGCACAGAATTGGAGAGGAAAGGAATATGTGGGAAACACTAACAAGGAGAAGGGACAGGATGATAGGACACCGCTAAGACATCAGGGAATGACTTCCATTGTACTAGAGGGGAACTGTAGAGGAAGACGGAGACTGGAATACTTCCAGCAAATAATAGAGGACGTAGATTGTAAGATGAAGAGGCTGGCACAGGAGAGGAATTCGTGGCAAGCCTCATCAGACTAGTCAGAAGACCAATGACTCAAGGGGGGGAAAAATAAAAATCTGTCACTTTACAGTTTTTATTGAACTATTTGGCTTAGATATTACAGAATGTTAAGAATTTACAAGAATATCCTGTCCATGGCAAGGAAATGGCGTTGTGTTCAAAATAAAAAAAGAAGAAACCTATTTGATGTTACAAATGCCAAAGAATGGGACATTTAGCATCCCACTACATGGAAGAAAAGAAAAAAAAAAAAAAAAAAGTACACAAGGAAAAAATATTAGGTATCGAAAGGTGCAGAAAGGAAGGCAAGCAATAAAGCTACAGTACTTGCTGAATATTGTTCTTATGGTAAAACTGAAAGTAAGAGTACGGGTTGGTTTTTGGATTCTGGAGCATCTGTGCATATTACCAAAGACCAACCAGTTTTACATGATGTTTCTCTGAAAACAAACATTTGTGTTTCACCAGTGGATGGTTCTCAGTACAGTGTGAACTGGTAGGAAGATCAACTCAAATGAGAACGTTGAAAGAGAATCAAAAGTCCCATAATGCACATTATGTGAAGAATGTTGCTACAAATTTGCTTTCCATGAGTGGATTAGTGAACAGGGGCAACAAGGTAATTTTTGATTTAAATTGTATGGAAATAATCGGCAGACTGCCAGTGTGATAGTCACGGCAAGTAAAGAGAGGGGAATTTTAAATTAGATGGTCTTCAAGTTGGGAATAGTTATTCAGAATATTCAACAATATGTTTATGGCATCAAAGGCTTGAGACATTTTAATAGGCAAAGTATGGCCTTGTTAAAAGGTATGCCAGATCGGGATAAAGAAACATAATAGTTGTAACTTATATTGTGAAATTTGCATGCAAGGAAAGCAAGCCAAATTACCATTTAAAACAAATGAAAATAAATCTACTAAGCATTTATAGTTGTTACACACAGACCTTTGTGGACGCATGGAAAAAGTCTATAGGAGACAGCTGTTATATCCTTACATTGGTTGATGATTTTTAAAGATATACCAATGTCTATTTCCTCAGGATCAAGGACAAAGTGAGTAAAATATTTGACATTTTCCATGCCATTTCTAAAAGTCAGGCGGGTAAGAAGATAAAACTTCTCAGTGGTGCTAAATATATCAATAAACAATATGGACAACAATTGAATGAATGTGGATTTTGACATCAAACTATAATTCGCTATAGTTCTACTCAAAATGGAGTAACAGAATGGGCTAACTGAACAATTGTAGAGAAAGGAAGGAGCATGTTAAAGGGTGCAAGATTACCAAAATGCTACTGGGCAAAAGCAGTATCAGCTACCGTGTAATTAAACAATAGTGTGCCTACTAAAGTAGCACCATACAAGCTCTACCATGGTTCGAGCCTCCAAACAACTTAGAAGAAAATGGAAAACTTAATCTCAAAAATAAATTTTTATCGGGAGGCATAAATTGTAAAAATGATAGGGTAATAATTAGTAGACACATAATATTTTTAAAATCTGGCAAAAATGAAACAAAAGATGAAAAGTATTGTAGATATTAATCCTGAAGAACATGCACAGACACCACTAAATTTAGAATTAAAAGGCCTGAAGTAGTTCTTCAGGAACACTCGCATATGTTTATTAAAGATGAAATGGATAATGAGGTTCAGGAAACTCTGGCAGCAGAGGAAATAAATTTACTGTGTCCATCACATATAATAAAACCTAAGTTCTATCCAGATATGAGATTATATGGCTGCTTCAATTGAAGACACATGGGCCAGCCCAGAGGCAGATAACTGGAAGAAAGCTGTTAGTCTTTTCCAAGAATGGGTTGATGCACCACAAGGAAAGAAACCATTACAAGTGAGGTGGGTCTTTAGTATCAAAAACCCTGAAGATGCAGTGCCAAATTTTAAAGCCCATTGTTAGTTAAAGGCTACACTCAGATACAGGATGTAGACTATAAAGGAACAGTCTTACCAGTATGCTTCTTTAAGATATCTTATGTCCCTGCTGTAAAAGAAAATTTATTAATCTGCCATGTGGACTGCATATCTCAATGGAGAATTGAAGGAAGAAAATTTTGTTATTCTGCCAGAGAAAGCCAGGAAAACTCCTCAAGAAAAGTATAAAATTTGGCATCTAAAAGGCACACATAAGGTCCTAAACAGAGTGGATACTACTGGAATCAGTGCTTACATAAGGCATTAACAACATGAGTCACTCAACAGCTGATTCTGATGTATATCACATGAGAAATGAAGAAGATACGGTGATTTTGGCTGTATAAGTTGATGCTTTTTTTTATTTTGACAAAAGGTGAAAGTTCAATGAGTAGTCTCAAGAAACAACTTCAATCTGAATTTGAGATGCATGATTTAGGTGAAGTGCTTTAATACATTGGTATGAAGACCATAAGAAGTGACAGTAGTGAGGAATTGTCAAATAATCAATGAATATACATGAAGAGACTACTAGAAATATATGGCAAGAAGAATTGTGAGCCACTTTCCACCCCTAAGGAACAGAGTAAGAAATTGTTAGTAGTAGAAGATGAAATGTGCAAAAAAGAAGTATTTTATTTGCAGCCAGTGGGAAGTCTTTTATATTTAGCTCAAATTTCCAGGCCAGATATTACCTTTTCTACTAATACTGTGAGAAGATTTGCAAAGACCCTAGAATTACACATAGGGTTGCAGTTTAAAGAATATTTAGATATTTAATAGGACCTGTTGATTACAGATGAAGGTACTGCAAGACAGGAATCTGGAATCCTACAGTGATTCAGACTGGAAAAATGAACTGTATAACAGGCATTCTATTACATGTAGCTGTCTCAAGTTGATGAGAGGATCAATATCCTGGTCTTACAAGAAACAAAGAACAGTGCCTTTGAGTGATGTTGAGACTGAATATATGGTATTGTCTTTCACCATGCAAGAAGTGTTATTGTTAAGAACTCTACATCTACATCCATACTCCGCAAGCCACCTGACGGTGTGTGGCGGAGGGTACCCGGAGTACCTCTATCGGTTCTCCCTTCTATTTCAGTCTCGTATTGTTCGTGGAAAGAAGGATTGTCGGTATGCTTCTGCGTGGGCTCTAATCTCTCTTATTTTATCCTCATGGTCTCTTCGCGAGATATACGTAGGAGGGAGCAATATGCTGCTTGACTCTTCGGTGAAGGTACGTTCTCGAAACTTTAACAAAAGCCCGTACCGAGCTACTGAGCGTCTCTCCTGCAGAGTCTTCCACTGGAGTTTATCTATCATCTCCGTAACACTTTCGCGATTACTAAATGATCCTGTAACGAAGCGCGCTTCTCTCCGTTGGATCTTCTCTATCTCTTCTATCAACCCTATCTGGTACGGATCCCACACTGCTGAACAGTATTCAAGCAGTGGGCGAACAAGCGTACTGTAACCTACTTCCTTTGTTTTCGGATTGCATTTCCTTAGGGTTCTTCCAATGAATCTGTCTGGCATCTGCTTTACCGACAATCAACTTTATATGATCATTCCATTTTAAATCACTCCTAATGCGTACTCCCAGATAATTTATGGAATTAACTGCTTCCAGTTGCTGACCTGCTATTTTGTAGCTAAATGATAAGGGATCTATCTTTCTATGTATTCGCAGCACATTACACTTGTCTACATTGAGATTCAATTGCCATTCCCTGCACCATGCGTCAATTCGCTGCAGATCCTCCTGCATTTCAGCACAATTTTCCATTGTTACAACCTCTCGATACACCACAGCATCATCTGCAAAAAGCCTCAGTGAACTTCCGATGTCATCCACAAGGTCATTTATGTATATTGTGAATAGCAACGGTCATATGACACTCCCCTGTGGCACACCTGAAATCACTCTTACTTCGGAAGACTTCTCTCCATTGAGAATGACATGCTGCGTTCTGTTATCTAGGAGCTCTTCAATCCAATCACACAATTGGTCTGATAGTCCATATGCTCTTACTTTGTTCATTAAACGACTGTGGGGAACTGTATCGAACGCCTTGCGGAAGTCAAGAAACACGGCATCTACCTGTGAACCCGTGTCTATGGCCCTCTGAGTCTCGTGGACGAATAGCGCGAGCTGGGTTTCACACGGCCGTCTTTTTCGAAACCCATGCTGATTCCTACAGAGTAGATTTCTAGTCTCCAGAAAAGTCATTATACTCGAACATAATAAGTGTTCCAAATTTCTACAACTGATTGACATTAGAGATATAGGTCTATAGTTCTGCACATCTGTTCGACGTCCCTTCTTGAAAACGGGGATGACCTGTACCCTTTTCCAATCCTTTGGAACGCTACGCTCTTCTAGAGACCTACGGTACACCGCTGCAAGAAGGGGGGCAAGTTCCTTCGCATACTCTGTGTAAAATCGAACTAGTATCCCATCAGGTCCAGCGGCCTTTCCTCTTTTGAGCGATTTTCATTGTTTCTCTATCCCTCTGTCGTCTATTTCAATATCTACCATTTTGTCATCTGTGCGACAATCTAGAGAAGGAACTGCAGTGCAGTCTTCCTCTGTGAAAGAGCTTTGGAAAAAGACATTTAGTATTTCGGCCTTTAGTCTGTCATCCTCTGTTTCAGTACCATTTTGGTCACAGAGTGTCTGGACATTTTGTTTTGATCCACCTACCGCTTTGACATAAGACCAAAATTTCGTAGGATTTTCTGCCAAGTCAGTACATAGAACGTTACTTTCGAATTCATTGAACGCGTCTCGCATGACCCTCCTCACATTACATTTCGCTTTGATAAAATTTTTGTTTGTCTGCAAGGCGTTGGCTATGTTTATGTTTGCTGTGAAGTTCCCTTTGCTTCCGCAGCAGTTTTCTAACTCGGTTGTTGCACCACGGTGGCTCTTTTCCATCTCTTACGATCTTGCTTGGCACATACTCATCTAACACGTATTGTACGATGGTTTTGAACTTTGTCCACTGATCCTCCACACTATCTGTATTTAAAACAAAACTTTTGTGTTGAGCCGTCAGGTACTTTGAAATCTGCTTTTTGTCACTTTTGCTAAACAGAAAAATCTTCCTACCTTTTTTAATATTTCTATTTATGGCTGAAATCATCGATGCAGTAACTGCTTTATGATCGCTGATTCCCTGTTCTGCGTTAACTGTTTCAAATAGTTCGGGTCTGTTTGTCACCAGAAGGTCTAATATGTTATTGCCACAAGTCGGTTCTCTGTTTAACTGCTCAAGGTAGTTTTCAGATAAAGCACTTAAAAAAATTTCACTGGATTCTTTGTCCCTGCCACTCGTTATGAACGTTTGAGTCTCCCAGTCTATATCTGGCAAATTAAAATCTCCACCCAGAACTATAACATGGTGGGGAAATCTACTCGAAATATTTTCCAAATTATTCCTCAGGTGCTCAGCCACAACAGCTGCTGAGCCAGGGGGCCTATAGAGACATCCAATTACCATGTGTGAGCCTGCTTTAACCGTGACCTTCACCCAAATCATTTCACATTTCGGATCTCCGCCAATTTCCTTCGATACTATTGCACTTCTTATCGCTATAAACACGCCTCCCCCTTCACTGTCCAGCCTGTCTCTGCGGTATACATTCCAATCTGAGTTTAGGATTTCATTACTGTTTACGTCTGGTTTTAGCCAACTTTCTGTCCCTATGGGCGTTGTGACCGTTTGTTAATGAGAACAGTTCTGGGACCTTTCTATAGACGCTCCTGCAGTTTACTATTAGCACATTAATATTGTTATTCCCTGTTGCATTTTGCCTACTCCTACCTTGCGGCGTCTCGGGAGGCGTCTTGTCGGGCCTAGGGAGGGAATTCTCTAACCTAAAAAAAAAAAAAAAAAAAAAAAAAAAAAAAAAAAAAAAAAAAAAAAAAAAAAAAAAAAAACCATGTGCACTCCACATGTACTCCGCTACCCTTGTAGCCGCTTCTGGCGTGTAGTGCACGCCTGACCTATTCAGGGGGACCCTACATTTCTCCACCCGATAGCGGAGGTTGTGAAATTTGCACCCCAGATCTCCGCAGAATCGTCTGAGCCTCTGGTTTAAGCCTTCCACTCGGCTCCAAAGCAGAGGACCGCGATCGGTTCTGGGAATGATACTACAAATAGTTAGCTCTGATTCCACCCCACGAGCGAGGCTTTCCGCCTTCACCAATTCCGCCAACTGCCTGTACGAACTGAGGATGACCTCTGAACCCAGACGGCAGGAGTCATTGGTGCCGACATGAGCAACAATTTGCAGTCGGGTGCACCCAGTGCTCTCTATCGCCGCCGGCAGGGCCTCCTACACATCTTGGATGAGACCCCCGGCAAGCAGACAGAGTGAACACTGGCCTTCTTCCCCGACCTTTCCGCTATTTCCCTAAGGGGCTCCAGCCCCCACCTAACATTGGAGCTCCCAATAACTAGTAAACCTCTCCCCCCCATGTGCCTGCTTGGACCTTGCTGAAGGAGCAGTCACATATCCACTCACAGGCAGAGCGGGCGATGCCACACGGCCAGCCTCCACATTTACCCTCCACCTCGTGCGCCGCGAACGCCGCTGAACCCGCCACTCCCCTTGGGGAGAAGGTGGCCCAACCGCACCTGGTACCCGCGAAGATGTCTCGACAGCAGGGACAGTGGGTGAAGCATGTAACACCTGGGGTGTACCTTGCGACACACCAGACCCCCCCACTGCCGCTACACTCCGAGGCAGCAGCCTGAAGACGGCTGACCGCGGCCATCAACACGTTCAGCTGTTCGCGAACAGTGGCCAACTCCTCCTGCATCCGTACACAGCAGTCACACATCCTATCCATCCTAAGGAATCAATTTACTGAAGAGAGTTAATCAACTTTTAACTAGACTGCTAATTCACTAAATGCAGCTGATTATTGACTGAACTGCGATTGGTAGCCACTTGTTATAGAAAACAATGAAAATGGCACTACCTGTCTCTGGACTGTATTGAAAACAATCACTAGCACTGCTGGCACTATGGTTGACTAAAGGGGCTCTCCCTGACTGTATTCAAAACAAACACGAAATCTATGGAACACTATTAATAGCACTCTACAATTAAAGCTTCCTAAAAGCAAAAACACACGGAAGAAGAAGTGAGAAGTAAGAAAAATACAGTTAATACTTAAATTAAGGTAGCTCGCTGCACAGCAGACCTGAAGCAGACGGCGGTTAGGACGACACTGGTAAAACTGAGCCATATATGATTATTGAGCTAACCAAAGTGTTTTGCAACAACATGGGAGCTATCAAGTTAGCTCAGAGCCAAATAACAAGTGTGCAGCTCAAGCACATTGATATTAGCACCATTTCATTAGGTAACACCAAATTAGAAGGATATTATTATAAACAGTATAAGGGGAATGTAGATTGCTACTCCCCATAAAGATGACACATTGAGTTGCAGACAGGTTCAACGAAAAGACACTTATACATTAGTGTTTTCTTCTAAGTAAAGACAAATTCCAGAAATTAGTAAAACTGTATGGTTTAATAACATACGGTTTGCTTTGAGGTGGTGTAGTATTCAAGATTATTTTGAGCACATAAAAATATTTGTTCAAGGGGAGATTTTGGGGTTTGGTGATCAAAATGTTTGTTGTGTGTGTCAGCAGTTAGTTAATGTGTGTAGACTTCTCTGTCTATTACATATATTCTTAGGTATCTATGCTCCATGTTCTGTCATACGCCTTTGTGTAGTATGTCTCCATAAATCGCCAGGAACACATGTATATAATAGAATATATGTTCCTAAATAACGTTTCTCCATCAATATTATTTGACTGTGCAGGTATTAAATCCAACACAGTTTCATTGCTTGACAGGTTGTATTTACAACTGACATTGGTTTCACAATAGTTATATCTCCACTTTACATGTCTTCAACATGTTTTAAAGGCCTTAATCGTTTGTTCATTTATTGGTCTGTATACTTCTCATTGGGGTTCAGTTTTATTCTGGCAAATATTAATATTAATAGTAAGCCTTGAAAGGGACAATATTTTCTGCTATTTGAAAAATTTTCAAACTGGGAACCATTTGGTTAATAGAAAAATCCCTTACTAGCGTGTTACATAAATGAACAAGCATACAGAGTTGTGTGTTTTGGTAAAGTTTGGTAGAAAAGTAATTTCAAGAGTTAGATCTGTCTTTATTATGTAAGATGATTTACTATAGAGTGCGTTCTGTCATGGTTGTTCTATTTGTTTGCCTGGGGCATTTCTTATGGACTGTGTGCTTGATGTTATCACAAGTGCAGCAAACACTGCTGTGCTGTGCACAACAACGAGTAATATCAGCAGCTTGAATATAATATATAGCAATAATGTCAACATATATTGAATTTTTTTGTAATAGCATTTTGTTCCATTGGTTTGTAATAGCATTTTGTTCCATTGGTTTGTAATAGCATTTTGTTCCATTGGTTGAATATCATTATCTGAACTGGATGTCAATCTAATGTAAAGACCCATGCCAACCACTTGTAAATGTCAGTGTATAATAATGTCTGGAAGTTGTAACATCCAAGTTCTCAGAATACTGATTTAGTAGATATTTTCATCAAATCAAGATTTGAAATGTTTTCATCTAGTTGGGAATTTGACAGTTGCTACAGAGCAGAAGTGCAGTTTATGATTAACATACATCAACCAAACTCTTGCAGTTCTGGCATTTGTACTCAGACATCATTCAGTATTTTAGTAATAATGATACTGCTGTCAAATTTTCCAAGTCCATTTTCCCATTAATGTGTGTTAGGAAATTTATAGGGAAATTTCAGGGTCCTATGAAATCCCTTCTACATCAAAACAGGTGCAACAGAAGTGAGTCAAGCTACTTCAAAAAGAGACAAAAATTCCCTGAAGGTGCCCTATAAATTGCTTCAATCACTGAGGAAGAACTATTTACAGGCAGTTAATAGTACATGTTTCAAAATGTTGCTCTAAACAAAAATCATGTGTATTCCACTTGCATAATGCTTGACATATTTCTTAATTAAAACCACAACACAATCTCTTACCATTTGTTTCCTGCAGTATGACATCAGATTGTACTTGTGTATTAAAAATCTTTTCACTTCAGAGCAGATGCAGCGCTCAGTGAAGCACAGTACAAGATTGGTGCTTTATGCTTTTGAAGTTATTCAGTAAACTTTTTATACAGATTCTGACTCAAGAACATCATGTAGAAACCTCTTTAAGGAACTGGGTATTCTTACCACTGCTTCTTGGTATATTTATCCCTTAATGAAATTTTTTGCGAATAATAGCGCAATTCATAGTAGGCTATCAATACTAGGAATATGAACAAGCTACATAAAGACCTAAAATCACGTACCTTGAGCCAAAATAGGGTCCATTATTCAGGAATACACATTTTCAGTAAATTGCCAGCAATCATTGAACACTTTGTTTCATATGAAGTTCAGTTTAAACAGTGTTTGAAAGCCTTTTTGGTAGGCAACTTCTTGTGCTCTATAGATTAATATCTTAACAGGGGCTATTAGACCAGCTTAAGTAAAAATGTATGTTAGATTTTAGTTTTCACAGTGCTTGGTCACAACAGTTAATATTAAGTATTTTGTGTATGATAAATTTATTAAAAGTGCATAATTATGTTTCATTATGACAGTATATTAATTCTGTAAATTTTAGCAGGTCCAGTTTACTGTAATTTATTCACATATCTTGGCAATCTCCTTATAAGTGGTCAGGGAAGTGAGTATTGTATTCAGATGTTCTGTGTTTTTGTGTTATACTTTCCGACATATTTCACATCCACAAGGATTGTGTCATTCTTTGGTTTACGGAACAAAAGCTGAATGTAATTTGCAGTCTCAGCCATTCCCTCTTTGCCCTAACTCTATTTTCTTATGGTGCTCGCACATGGAAAGCATTCACTTCTCTCGCTCACCACCCTCCCTTCACTCCTCTCCCAACCTTCCTCACACCCTTCCCCCACCAACTCTCCTCATACCTCTCTCCCAGCCCTTCCCCCTCATCATGTTTTCTCCTGCTGTCTAAGAAAAATCTGATGGTTGTAATTATACTTTTAGTTCATTAATTATTTCGAAGATGCTTCCACGAATGATACTCTTGCTGAGAAAGAACACCATTAGACAAAGGCAAGGTAGTGATTTGATTGGTGGGAGGCCATTCTAGTACATTCTCGTGTGTGTGTGCAAGTGCTTGTGCACTTTTTCATAAGCAAAACATTCTTTTATGTGATAACAGGTATTTATATAGAGTAAATTTATTTTAGAAGTTTCTCATCCAACATAATTTTGTGTTTTATTTATCTTTCAGCTAATGGGGACATAATTGTAACACTGCTTCCAGTCAATACAAAATGGCCATGGATTACACCAGCTAAATTTCGACCGGAATTAGTACCTGAGGAACTCATGGCTCAAGGTTTAACAGTAAGTCCTGGATAAATTTGCTCTTACACTTTCAGAAAAATGTGTCATTTGTATAATAGAGAAGAAATTGTAATGACATATACTTTGACCGGTGGGAACTGTTGTGCCTTCGTGGCCTGTTTGGGGGGGGGGGGGGGGGAGATAAGTTTCAGTACTTGAAATGTTTTTTGGTGGAATTGAGCCCTATTCATGCAATACTTTCGTAAAGAGTATACCACCATTTACTGTGTATTATATTTATTCTTTGTACTATCCACGTTTTGGCTTTTATGCCATTATCAAGTACTTACTAAATCATATCTGTTAAGGCAGTCCAAAGCAAGTAAACAAGGCTAGTAAAATTTTAAAGACATATGTTAAAGAAATGTGTTAGCATTGTTTACCTGCTTTTGGACTGCCTTAACGGATATGACTTAATGATGGTCTAACAACTTTTAGCATTGTACTTGATAATGGCATAAAAGCTAAAATCTGGATTGCACAAAAGATAAATATGAGAAATATAATAAAACAGCCAAATGGTGGTTTTCTCTTTTAAAGAGCCCAGTATTTAAGTTTGAGGAGGAGAACAGCAAAATCTTAATCATAATTATAAAATGTATTTTTATAAGTACCTCTCATCTCTGCTAGATTGTGTTACATTGTATAGAATTTTATATATGACTGGTGTTGATGAAGATAGCAGTTTTAAAACAAAAGGCTGGTTTTTATTGAATAATCAAACATCACAATTTGCCAATTATTGAAATCTCTTGTTGATCCACATTGGATAGTGACCAACTTTTTCATGATTTACAGACTTCAGTGCCATGTTTCCTATGGGCACTTCTTTAAAATTATCTTCATTTTATATTTCCATACTCTCTTGTCAGTTTGTGCAAAACTTATTCTATTTGAAGCCTCAAACTAAAATAATATATTTTACATAGTTAAATTGTAAAAAATGGAAATGTATCTGCTATAAGCAGTCTGTTACTTACCTTTATCCCCTTGGTTTAAATTATTTTTAGTTCTTTGGAAACAGAAGACAGTTGATGTGTGTATTGCCTTGAAATTAAATACTAGATATGCAGTACGTAACCATCTTGTATCATACTAGAGAGTTTGTTCAGGCAGGGAAAGTGTTGCAGAAGCTCAACACTTTTTATTAGAATACATTTTAATTATGAGTGAATGACATGTTGGGGAACTGTAACAGGTGTAAAAAGTTAATGTAACTGGAAGATGAATAGGAAAAGACTGCTATTAAAACTTTTTCCTCTGTTTTTATGTCAGAAATCCTCAACAGTTGGTTGTGTTTGTTTTCTTATTAAATAATTTGAGTTTACAGAATATTTGACTCTAAGATGTGAGATTTGAAGAGGAAAAATTTTAAGCACTTCGCAATTGGTGTGAGGCTTAAGGCAATCACATTTTATGAGCATGTTGGTTTAAATAATTCACTAATGTATTTTTGTTTATTCAATATTTGAAAATAAAAAATCTTATAAAAATTTCTTTATGACATCAACTTTCACTAGATTAAATTTTTTTTTTTTTTAACTGCTATTTCTGATAGATTTTTCATTTTTGTATTCCTGTCTTGTTTAATAGATGTTCACCCAAATCATTCAGTTTTGAGATTTGTATGGCATCAGACTTCTGCTCCAAGATACTGGATGTTTGTCAGATAATATTTCTTTCTTGCTTGATATTTAATATGGTACAGTTGTGGCTTTTGTATTCAGTCTGCTGAAATTATAGGAAAATTTTGCATCATACATGTTAGCAAATTTTCATGTCATATTAGAGCTACATTCTGTCACTTTTGAGTAAATTTTTGTGGCTAATTATCTGATTAATGCTTTTGTTTACTTTCAGCTAACAGTAGAAGATTATGTTCATGTGATGGAAATACTGACAAATGATTTTAGGTTCAACATTTACAATATATGCTACAAACGCATTCTTGTAGCCTGGATATTTACAGCATTTGTTGTCCTACTTGGTCTTCTGTTTTCTGGGGTGACTGGTTTGACACTATTTGGACTCGGTGTTATGTGGCTCATCCTGAATGCTTTAGCAATTTTTTTCTGTATGTGGGTGAAAATTAGGGTAAGTTGAGTAACTTAGTTAAGTACTGGTAGACTTCATTGTTTTGTAGTATGTGCATTGATTTCAACAGATTATTTCCTACCGTTTGTGCAGCAATTTTAGTTTTATGAGAACAAAAGGTGCCATACTAATCTGGTGTGGCTGCTGGTAAAGTGCCAGATTATAGATCCAAAGGTCACGGGTTTGATCCCCAGTCATATTTCTGGCGTTGTTTGTTGAGATGAAAAATGGGGAATTACACCATGGTTCAAAGTCCATGTTAATCTGTAGGTACCCCTCCAACAGAATATGACTAGTAAAGCACTGTGGAGTTCACAGCAATGTTCAGATTGATGACAGTTTTACTTGCACCAATCTAAATTTAACTTCACCTTAATTGTTCCCATCCCTTTTACTTGTCCTAAATGAAGTATTACATCCTATTCCCAGAAGAAACAATGCAACATTTTCATTGTGGCCCTACGCATTTTGGAGTAGTAAACTTTGATAAATAAATGTTACCACATTTATTTAATGTAGTTTAAGAGCACTTCTTTGTTTTGTTTTTCAGTTAAACCATAACTTGGAGCGCTGTATGGCACAAGTAAACAAGCACTTACTGAAGCACAGAATCATCCTGGGACTTGATGATAGAGGAAAGTTGTCTTGCCATAAAGTGAATTTATGCTTCATTTATTTTGATGCTGTTGATTGCATTGTAAGGGAACATGAATATACATTCTTAATGTAATCATACTATTGTATTTACACTATTCTGCAGAGAAATGTATAATTAGTGCATTCATAATATTTGTCTATATTCACACAGAAAAAACTTCAAGAAGTAATAGAAAGGGAGGAACGTGAAGGCCGTCCTGTAAACAGAGAGGAAACTGTTGAAGAGCGTAGACAGAGACAACAATTTCAGCTGAGAATGGACATAGAAGATCATGACATTATTATTCAGGGAAGCAACACAACAAGAGTGTCTCGGAAACAGGTTAATTTGTCTGCTTGTAATCAATTTAAATCAGATTTTATATATACAGGGTGTAAAAAAAAAACTTCATGTACAAAATTTTGGTGTGTTTAAAGGAGATACAGAGCAACGCTTTGTGACAACAATGTCACTGGTGCATTGTTTCACCACAAGGGGTCCATGAAGTTTTTGAGACAATAGATGTTCGGAAACAGTGATCGTACTGCCATGTGATGAATATTGTTGCTGAAAATGTCATTCATTTACATTAATGCTCAACTGTGATTTGCTTGTTAATGATTGTCCATGCATAAAGCAACCAGATGTTTCACAAACAATAGCTGCAGCTTAAGCCAAACAAGCAAGCCAGTTGTGAATTCATGTAAATGGACAACATTTTCAGCAACATCTCTCACCACCCTAGTGTGTTTAGGGTGGAGGTTTTATTGTGTTGCAGAGTGGCTGGCGTCTCCTTTTTCTTCTCATGCCCAGCCGTGGTAATCTGCTCTCTTGTTTTGATCTCTTCTACATGTTTCTGGCATCTCTCTGTGTTTTTCTTGTCCAATTTTGTCCACTTTAGTGTTTGTTGCCCTTCTGTCATTCTTGTGGTTTTCTCCTTTATTCCAGTTGTGTTTTGTATGTCTCAATTATTTTACTCCCACCCTTGTGGAATTATTTTAATCAGAAAGAGGGACCAATGATGTAGCAGTTTGGTCTCCCCCCCCCCCCCCCCCCCCCCCTCCTTTTAAACCAACCAACATCTCTCAAACAGTATTCATCACATTGCAGTTTCAACACAGTCTCTATCTCTTGCGCCAAAACTCACATGGACTCCTAGGGGGTGTGGGGGGGGGGGGGGGGGGGCTGTGTGTGTGTGTGTGTGTGTGTGTGTGTGTGTGTGTGTGTGTGTGTGTGTGTGTGTCAAAATAATGATTTGCAGATCAGTTGGTGCCTGCTGCAGAATTGCATGGAATAGTGCCTGTCCTGTGTTTGTTTCTTTTTATTGAATAGGTAACCTTATAACAGTGAATTGCAAAAGTAAAATATTAAAAGTAAAAGAACTTGTGAAAGAACTTGTATAGGGACATACGAAAGCACAGAGCATGAAAAATTGTAGCATATTGGCCAAGCATGTTAAGTGGAATTCCACTGACTACAGCATGGTTTTGAAAGAACCACAGATTTTGATCATCTTAAGTGGAAAAAGTACTGCCAAAAAATACCTAATTTCGTAATGATTCAAGTTTTTCTTTGGTGAAAATACAGAACTAAGGGTACCATATGTGGGATAATACACAATCTCATAACTTCCTGACAAACTGTCTCAATAAGTTATAATTAAAAGTTTGCCTTTTTGAGATGATGATCAGAATATCACACCCAGAAATTCTCTTAGTTATGTGTTAAGAGTACAAGAAGCAACAGCATGTTAAATACATAACACTGCTTAAATCCTATACATTGGACATCTACACTTCTACCATCAGTCAATTGGAATGCAGGAAAGTTATATATGACACTAGAGCCTAACCTCTAGCATCCAAAATATATATCTGGTATGTGATGTAGAAAAATAAAAAAAACGCTGAAATTGCAATTTTTATTACACTTCTTAAACAAATGTCATTCATTGTGTCTATTAGTGAATTGCTGCTGGTAATTGAATAGCAGTTGTCATTGCAACAAAGTACCAGTATATTGTACATCTTGTTAGCTTAACTACACTATAACCCAATAAGACACAGTGTGTAGTCCTTTCTTCGTAAAAGTTTGAATAACATATCAATAGTTGACTTTCTTTAGTCCTAATTTTAATGTTGTGTTGTCCATGTTAATTAATGTGTTCACCACTTCGTCATCGACTTCAAAACTCAAAACACAACATTTATATGTGTGTATTGCTTCAGTAGCTTTTGACATTGTAGGAATTGGCAGAGGTGGTGGTTCATCCTTATCCTCGCTTTCTCTTTGTTTCACTGCCATCTATTCCTGTGAGACATCTTGAAGCAGTTTGAGATTGTGATTTCTTGCACAGAATCCCCAGGCACTTTTTACAAAATGCATAAAATCTAAGATCATAATCTATCAACACAGGCCAACCTCTTCTATATGAGAATCTTTCTGTATTTTTGTTTCAAGCATTTTATAATGCCTTGGTCAAGTGGCTGAAGGTGGCTTTTACAATTGGGAGGAAAAACACCATATTTATATTATGTAGATGTGACATATCTTTGGGGGGTGGGGGGGGGGGGGGTGCTGCACTCTGGCCAATAAATAGTTGTAGTTCCGCATTTCTAACGCCCAACCTTGCGTCCCAGGCATGCAATAATTATTTGAACATTGTAGTTGTTACCCATATGTTTGCATTAAACCTATATTTACATGGAAGTGTCTGCTCATCTTTAAGCAGCGTGGACTCTTTGCCTTTCCTGACATCAACTTCTTTGTTCAACTATCATTACAACATAATGAAACAGTTAGCTTCTCGTAACTAAATTTCCCGCTGTGAAATTTTTCCTCTCTGAACTCAAGCTTTGTTAGGCAGAAGGTGAAAAAAATAAGCCCATTTCATCTGCATAAAAAATGTCATTGGGACTGTATTTTTTTATTATTGACGAAAGTGTATTTGTCCATGACTGAACATTGTCAGTGTTTATGCTTCCAGCCTCACCTTGAACATGTTTATCCACTAAATTTAGTCTTTTCTTGAATCTTTTGATCCAACCATTTGATGCTTTAACATCTACAAGTCATAACTTTTGTACGAAATATATTGCTGTAGCACAAACTGCAGTACCATCAGCTGAAATATTTGAAGCACAACTTCCTTTGGTCCACTTCATTAAAACATTCTCCCTTCCGGAAACTGACCATTTTTGCTTTCCGTTTCCTTTCCAAACATGCTGCTTAAATTGTTTTTTGTGTGTTCACTATCACATTTAATGTTGATGAAGGAATGTTCAGTTTTCATACAATATCAATACACATGATATGTGAATTTTTATCCGCTACCTAAGTAAAGTTCCACTCTTCTTTGTTTGTTAACTGTCTCACTGTCTTTTTATTCATGATTTACCGGTACACCTTTTCAAACACACACAAAAAAAAAAAAAAAAAAAAAATTCGTGAACTGAGAGTCAATCAAATGCTAAATATGAACAAAGAACACCAGTGACTGAATTATGTGCTATTTGGTTTATTATTTGACAGCTACAGAAATCCGAAGTTGGAGTTACTGTCAGCGTAGATGAACTACTTCAGTGCATCAGTTCTACCATAGCAATGATATATGACTTGCAAAATTGCTAGCACTGAGTGCCTCTCTGCACATTTCTGCACTCTACAGCCACAAATGTCTTACTCCCATCACTCTCAGCAGCCAAACAGTACCAATATTGTCAAATTTTAACACACTATACAGGGAGGGAGACTGTACAAATGAGTCATTTTAACATTATGTAATGTACTTGGGACTGGAACTTCCCAAAACAGATGTACTATATGAGAAAATGTGGTAATGAGGAGCTTACTAACAAAATTCCACTGTATATCTTTTCTGTGACTTATTCTCTAGGACAAATTACCTGCTGGCAACCTAGTTTTATCATAGGATAATGTTTCCTGCTTCTCTTGCAGTCTTCCCTTACTTTACAACATGTACTTCAGTTAACTTATGTTCTGTTCCTAAATCTGTGATTGACCTCCACATTTTCAGTGCACAAGTTGTCACCTCTCCTCCCGTGCGGAGGGCCAGGTGAAATTTGCTCTGGTTCACTGAACTATTTCATGACAGAGGGACTTGTGACCTTCCTGTTTAGTCCCATAACACCCAAATAATCTTTGTAGCTTAGCACTAACTGCAGTTTCTTCACTGTTAGTCTGCACCTAATAACCATTAAATTATACACACATCAAAAGAAGCTTTGCATCACCTCGCTTCCGAGAGTTCTGGAACCTGTACAGAAAATTGGAATAGAGATTAACGTAAACATCATTTACATCCTTTTTATTGCTCATGAAAACCATACATTGCATGTTGTACCACCATACAGCGAGATCTTCAGAGGTGGTGGTCCAGATTGCTGCACACACCGGTACTTCTAACACCCAGTAGCATGTCCTCTTGCATTGATGCATGCCTGTATTTGTCGAGGCATACTGTCCACAAGTCTATCAAGGCAGTGTTAGTCCAGATTGTTCCACTCCTCAACGGCGATTCAGTGTAGATACCTCAGAGTGGTTTCTGGGTCACATTTTCCATAAACAGCCCTTTTCAATCTATCCCAGGCATGTTCAATAGGGTTCATGTCTGGAGAACATGCTGGCGACTCTAATCAAGCGATGTTGTTATCCTGAATGAAGTCATTCACAAGATGTACACGATGGGGGTGCGAATTGTCCATGAAGATGTATGCCTCGCCAATATGGTTGCACTATCGGTTGGGGGATGGCATTCATTTATCATACAGCTGTTACGGCGCCTTCCATGACCAAAGGCGTACGACGGCCCCACATAATGCCACCCCAAAATGTGAAGGAACCTCCACCTTGCTGCACTCACTGGACAGTGTGTCTAAGGCGTTCAGCCTAACCAGGTTGCCTCCAAACACGTCTCCGACAATTGTCTAGATGAAGGCATATGCAACACTCATCGGTGAAGAGGACATTATGCCAATCTGGAGCAGTCCATTTGGCATGTTTTTGGGGCCATCTGTACTGCGCTGCATGGTGTCATGGTTGAAGATGGACCTCGCAATGGACGTCGGGAGTGAAGTTGCACATCATGCAGCCTATTTTACATATTTTGAGTCATAACATGACGTTCTGTGGCTGCATGACAAGTATTATTCAACAAGGTGGCATTGCTGTAAGGGTTTCTCTGAGCCATAATCCATAGGTAGCAGTCATCCACTGCAATAGTAGCCCTTGGGCGGCCTGAGCGAGGCATGACATTGACAGTTCCTGTCTCTCTGTACCTCCTCCATGTCCGAACAACATCGCTTTGGTTCACTCCAAGACGCCTGGACACTCCCCTTGTTGAGAGCCCTTCCTGGCACAAAGTAACAATGTGGAATGAGAGAACCGCAGTATTGACCGCCTAGGCATGGTTGAATTACAGACAACATGAGCTGTGTGCCTCCTTCCTGGTGGAATGACTGGAACTGATTGCCTGTCGGACCCTCTCCGTCTAATAATCGCTGCTCATGCATGGTTGTTTACATCTTTGGGCGGGTTTAATGACATCTCTGAACAGTCAAAGGGACTGTGTCTGTGATCCAATATACACATTCAACGTCTATCTTGTGGAATTCTAGGAACTGGGGTGATGCAAAACTTTTTTTAATGTGTGTAGTAAGTGTCCACATCTATCCCTGGAAGTGATTAAAAAAAAAGAAGTTGCCTCTTGGTTTCTATCATGTATGATACTTCATTCCATAAATCTTAAAACAAATGTCAGCCATGATTAAATTATGATCTGCTCTGTGTGAAATTCTACCAGGTGACTTTCCCTTTCAACCACGTAGTCCCTGTTCTACTACTTTTCTTCTCTTCCTTTTCCTGCTATCGAAGTCCAGTCCTCCTTCATAATTGCCTTTTCATCTCCCTTGACAAACTGAGTAATTTGTTTTGTCTCTTCATACATTCTTTCAGTATGTTCATTTGCAGAGCTAGGTGACAAATAATACTTCTGTTACTATGGTGGCTGTTGACTCTGCGTCTTATCTTGGTTAAAAAATATATTCACTGTTGTTTTCATAGTTCACCCTCATTCTTGTATTCTTGTTCATTATTAGATCTAATCCTCGATTCCCCTATTTAGATTTGGACTGATGAATTTGTACCCTGATGGAATACTATGTCGAAAACATAAGTGTGTTGAAGATCTAAAAAAAAGACAGTCTTTTCGTGTAAAGCTGAAAACATTTTCTCTTGTTCGATAACACCCTCAGCTGAAAAGTCTTGAAGGAGCAGACATAATGTGACTGCTCAGTTGTTTGTAAATATTTGTGTAATAGCATCTGGAGTATGGATGCTAAATGCATGTATTAGCAAGGCATTCACATCTGAATATCATTGACACTATTTGCGTGAAGATTTAAGTTTCCTACAGCTCCATACATGAATATTCCTATGCTCTGCCTCTGTACTAAGGATAATAAACCAACCAACCAGTATTCCATTTGTTCTAAAGTCCATTCTGTATATAGCTGAAAACTGCAATGTATGAAAAAGTCTAGGAAAGGCTAGCTGTGGATGCCAAATGGCTGTGATAATGAATTGGCCACCTATGAAAATGATTTTTGCAGATTACTCATGTGCCATGAAACCAATCAAGATATGCATAAAGCAAAATATTATAGCCCTTAGAGTGGAGATAACTGCATGTTTTGAATAAAATAGTCTTGGTTTTCGCGTAGCGTCAATTAGAATAAAATTCTGGAGCTTTCGATGGCCATTCTCATCTGGAGTAAAACCACTGACTGCCAGGGCATGGTTTTCCGCTTATTGTAACCATAATTGTGGCCTCTGGCACCAGTCAGAGATTGCTGATATGCATGCATGAGAGATGAAGTGGGCAGCTCGTAGCGGCTCCAGCCCACCATGGGACCGAGTGGTGTCAGGGGGCGTGAGGGGCTTTCACCACATTTGAAACTGCCACTCCCCTCATGCATCTGTCATTGCTTCCTTTTGGTATCCAAAGCCCACCAACACAAGTCTTGGCTCATGTGTCAACATACTGGGATTCCATTATAAAAGAGGCAGCTGAGGTTAGAATGAACAACAACAATTTTAAAAGAGAAAAGGGGATACACATTCAATAGGGCATGGAGGCGGGCTTCGGATGTCGAAAGGAAGCAACGACAGAATGCGTGATGCGTGTAGGAAGGCAGGAGCAGCAGTTTCAAATGTGACACCGGCTCCTCGCACCTCCTGACGTCACTCGGTCCCACAGCAGGGCGGAGCTGCTGTGAGCTGCCAACTCACCTTCCCTGCATGCATTGTTTCAGCTCTCTCTGATTGATGCCAGAGGCTGCAATTGCAACTATGTGAGTGGAAAACTGTGCCAGTCCCTGCAGTCAGTGGTTTTACTCTTGACGACAATGGGGGAGATCATCAAAAGCTCGAGAAATTTATTCGAATTGGTGCAGCTTGGAAACAAAGAAGACATGCTGCCACGAAAGACTCAAAGGAAGATGCCTTCTCTACTAGCCTCTTCCATTTCTTTGTGTTGAGTACTAAGTGGTCTGTTCTTTAGAATTTTGATGAAACTAAAATGTATTTTCTTCATTGTTGATAAAGACTCCCTAAATACTTGAAGCAGTCAACAGTCTTGAAAGTGGGTCCATCTACAGCCAGAGGTTCATCACTTCTGATTTTCTTACTTATGACCAGGTATTCTTCTGTCATTTCTTCATCAACACACAATCCTGTTTTGATTCTGTAATAATTTACATAATTTTGATTAATTCTGTTTTGAACTACTTATGAATGCTACATAATCTTCCTAGGAAAGTATTGTAATGTTCACCACCTACACATATATCTACATAGGCCACCTTATAATGCGTGACAGGTGGTACCATTTACCACTATTAGTCATTTCCTTTCCTATTACACTCACAATTGCAGCAGGGAGATATGCCTCTATATGAACCCTAATTTTTTTGATCTTGTCATCGTGGTCCTTAGGCAAAATGTACATCGGTGGCAGCATAATTATTCTGCAGTCAGAACGCAAATGCCTTAACTTTCCCAACAGTGTTTTGCAAAAAGAACACTCTTTTCCTTCAGGGATTTCCATTTGAGTTCAGGAAGTATCTCTGTAACACTTGCATAATGATTGAAGCTACTGGTAACAAACCTAGAAGCATCCTTCTGAATTGCTTTGATGTCTTTCTTTTACCCGATCTGGGTGGGATCCCAAACATTCGAGCAACACTCAAGAATGGGTTGCACAAGTGTTTTATACGTGGTCTTCTTTGTAGATGCTCGATACTTTACTAGAACTTTCCCAATAAACCAAAGTCGTGGAGTTTTTCCAAGTTCTGATGAAACTTAAAGTATTAATGCAGTCACTTGCTGTCCAAAACCTATCACTTCAGAAGTTTTATATCGTCCTGACAGCTCTACAACATACACATTAGCCCCATGAGTTCCTGACACAGAATGAACCAGAGTGACTATTCACACATCCTTATATCCACTCACTAAGTGTGCCAAAATTTACAGCGAACACAAGGTATACAGCTCTACAACATACACATTAGCCCCACGAGTTCCTGACACAGAATGAACCAGAGTGACTATTCGCACATCCTTATATCCACTCACTAAGTGTGCCAAAATTTACAGCGATCACAAGGTATACAAAATTAATCACCATTTAAAATACATAAAATTCACAAATACAATATGTAGGATCAATGAAACATCTCCCTCTACTGGTCCCCCTCAGTCAGTACACAATGCTCAAAGTCTAATAGTTTATGCTCATTTAATCTACATATGAAATGTGTGAGCTCATGCTGGAAATAAAGAACTCCTGTTCAATAGAAGAGCTTCTTTGTGCTCTAATCACTGGCAGTGCCAGATTTTACATGTGTTTCAAATTACATGTGTATTTATTATGATTGCTTACTATAAAGAAGACAAGTTAAGTACCGGAGAGGCTCAATTAAGACATTCACACAAAGCTATCAGCCACAGGCTTCATCAGCAAAAGAGAAACAGAGAAACACACACAGGCATTCTGACCTGAGCTGCCGGAGTTGGTGATTATGAGTGCATGAGGTGTGCTTGCTTGTGTGAATGAATGGTGAGCGTTTCTCTTCTGTTGATGAAGGCTGTGGCCAAAAGCTTGATGTAAGTGTCTTTTAATTGTGCCTGCCTGCAACTTAATGTGTCTTCTTTCCAATAAGTAGTAATTTAATTTTTCCTACATTGTTAATACTCCTATGTGGAGTTTCCATTGTTTATCTTTCAGTTAGTCAATTAGTTAAAGAAAAGATCATTTAATAAACTGAGAATATGGCGGGAAAAAAAGCATAGCTGAAACAAGCCCCTCTCATTCACTTTCAGACTGGACACACAGATTGCTACTCTGAAGAGAGGAAGAGTGTGTGTAGAGTTTGTGGTAAACCATTGGTCCTCTGCCACATTTTTGTGGCATGCCCCCCCCCCCCCCCCCCCCCCCCCATTTATTAATGAGAATATAGACCATAATTTGAGTCTTGATTTTTTTCCCCTATTTCAAGTGATGAGACGTAAAGTACCATACACTTACTAAATTTTTGTTCGTTCTTAACTTCTATTCTTTGTGTTCGTAAAAACACTTTTCCTCGATCAGAAGGTGTATTTTGACCAGCCAGGCTTTCTTATTTTAGAGACCTTCAAAATTCCTCTACCTTCGATTCCTTGTTAGAATTCTGTAGCTTTTAACATATCTACGTCTTAAAAATTCTAGAATTAATATTTTTAATTCTATTTATATTGCATTTATTTATTAATTTATGGCAGTAATGACTGTCTTGCCTTGCGATCAACTCAATTAATGTAACAATAGGAACATGTTGCTAATGAAAAAAGATTTGTCAACACAAGAAAGTGTTTGTAATATCTGTAGATGACACGTGATTTTCAGAACATCACGTGAAAGTAACAGAAATTGAGCATATAAAACTTCAGGGTTAGGAGGAGGTGTGATCTTATTGTACAATTAGTAAAATGAAAGGAGGAAGGCGGCTACACACACAAAAACACAGTGACTGCCCACAGAGACTTTAATCTTAATTTTATGATGGAAAATATTGAATGTGTTAATCTGCAGGTGGCTTTAGCTGCATCCTTATAAAGTGACAGGTTTCAGCTAGCTCGATTTGTAGAAGTGGGCAATCAGTTTGCTTAGTCATGTTCCTGTGCTTGCCAGAGAAGTCATGTACAAGGTCTGACATATTAAACGAGACTGATTTTTGTAGTGTTTCGGGATATGTGTAAACATTCCAATACGCCATTGGAAAGCTGTCAACAAGAGATGCTCGGGAGTAAGTTGAATAAGGATAAATGTAGTGAGAAAGGGATACTATGTTTTCCTTTCTTGTACGCAGTGAACTGGTAAAGCCGGTGAGAAGGGGACCAGTAAAAATGATATTACAACCACTGGTCGTCTGGGAGTCACTTGTGCCATGGTGTAGCAAGTGCCTGAGTCCGAGAGCCATGGAGTAAACGACGCACCAACAAGGGCGTAATGAACAATTGAACAACAGTAGTTGTTTATCTGTGTTTGCTCTCTCAGGTCATAAAGTACGCATGTACGGACGTTTTGAATGTACTCAAGAGAGTGGTATTACAGTAGCAATTGTTTGTTGTGTTGTTAAAAAGAAATAGTGAAAATGTTGGGCAAAATATACCCCTGTTTGTGATAAGTGCGGCTATTTATTTAGTAGCGCAGTAGAGAGAACTTGCGGAAGCATTCCAGGAATCTTCACCTTAGTTGGATCAACAGGGAGGTGGCACGGAAATATCTGGACCCCCAAACAACTACTCTGAGAAGAGAGGATAAAGATAATACTACTTTGATCTGGAGGTGTATTAGGGTTGGCAAAATATTGCCCAGTTATATCGGCCAGGGATGCAACTTCCTGCTAGTGCTAGTATAAGACCCACCACAAACCCTACAAAATATGTATCAGCAGGAAAAGAGGGAAAAATACATTCCATGTTGCAAATTTGTAAGCTGACCTGACATGTTCAGTTAGTGGTGGTCACCTTTAAAGCAGAATCCCTGTGTATTTTTCCTTGAGACTGTAGAAGAGTGCCAATATGTTTGGTTTCCAGTTGAGCGAAAGTTGATGCTTATAGTAAACTGTTGATCAGTGCCATGGAACTGTTTGGGCTAGTTGTAAATTATCACAGTGTAAAGACAAATTTACAGATAAAAATACGAATTGTATACTAATATGCTATGACAAATATTTCTTTAATAATGCAATCAGTTTTGTTTGTTTGTCACAACTCATATTTTAAACCAATTACAAAAGGTTTTTTTGACACTATTAATAGATTAACAATAATAAAATCTCATTTTAACTTGTGTTTAGCTTAGTGAAAGAAAGTTGTCCATCCTCTGAATTTAGTTAAGATAAGATATTGGTATTACAAAGCCAGTAGGTCCTGGTAAAGCAATTATGCTGGAAGATACGCTGATGGGCCAAAATATATGATTGCTGGCTACCTCAGTACTGTGCTGAATGCTGCCTGGTTGTGTTGCAGGAACATGCTGCTGTAAGAAAACTAAAAGTGGAGCAGAGATAAATGGAGGGTCATCCAAGCAACAGTACGGGAATAGATGTGAAAATCTAGTGAGATAAACAACTTTGACATAGTGGAGATAATTACAGCCCAGAACCTGTGAATGAGCATCTTGGAAACAGAGAACCACTTAGCATGTCAGTTTGGTGTGCATGTGTGAAAGTGGTTGAAGAAAAATGAAGCCGTGAGTAGGCTACAAGGTGTTGGGAGTCCTAACCTCATGAAAGAGCATGGAAGTTGTAAGCTCATCCACTTTGCCACACACGGGAGGTGGTGATCAGTGGCAAATCTGATGGCAGAGTACAATGCTTGTGCAGCTGCAAGTGTTTTGGAATATACCATTCAGTGCACTTTGTTGAACATGGAGAGCTCCTCAGCAGGTGATCCCTGCGTGTTCCCATGTTGACCCGAGGATGTTGTCTGTTAAGATTGCGGTGGGCACTTTTTCACGGAAATTGGATTGTAGACCAACGGAAACGTGTCACCTGGTCAAATGAATTACTTGTCTGGATACAACATGTCAATGGTCATGTTCTGGTACACCATAATTCAGGCAAGTGGTTGCTCCCAACATGAGCTGTACAACAGACACATGTGACACAGGCTGGCGTGGACAGTATTGTGCTATAAATGGCATTCACCTGTGCTTTCTTGCGACCTGTGGTAGTAATCAAAGACACCACGACAGCAATGGACTACGTGAATATTATTGCAGACCACCTGCATGCCTTCATGCTTGATGTCTACTCCAATGGCTGTGGCATCATGCAGCAGGTTAACTATCCATTTTACAAGGACAAAATTGTGCTACTATGGTTATAGGAGCACAGTAGCAAACTTAATGTTGATATCTTGGCCACAAAGTTTGCCTGATCTGACCCATCTGGGAAGCTGTTGTACACTGGTTTTGTGCCCACAAACCACCAGCCTGTATTTTGCAGGAATTATGTGACTTGTGCATACACATTTGCTTCCACATACCTCTGGAAACCTGCCAAGGACTTGTCAAATCTCTGCCACACTAAAATCACTATTGTGTATTGCATTCCAGATATGAAACAACATGCTATTAAGCAGGTGGTCATAATGTTTCTGCTCATCAGTGTAAGAACAGAGCAAGGCTTTTTATGAACTCTGGCCTTCAAAAACGTACCTAGAATACCCACAAATTAATTTATTGCAGTTAGTTTGTTGAAGAATGTGTAATCAAATGCTAAAGCTTTCATTAGATGCCGTGACCACAGTGATAAATTTAGAATTGAAGTCTGTCTCACCACAGTTGTTTTCAGCAGTTGTAGAGGAAGTATTTGGATTGTTAAATGGGAAAATGAAAGAAAACATCTTAATTTATCATAACTGAACCAATTTTATTGTAGGAATGATGCTGTTCTGTTTGCCTCTAGTGCTGATGAACTTAACTTCAACCAAGAGAAGAAAGAACTTAATTGAGCACATTTGAAAGTTGACCTAAAATCAAAAGACAGTCATATGTAACAAAATGAAAAAGGTACAAATTAACATTGTTGTTATGTAACCTGTTGACCTGTGTTAGTTAGGACATTTGAAGATGACTGAGTGCACAGCAAAATATGTAAACAGAAAGTTGAAAATGCCTTTGAGTACTTTTGGCAAACTAAACAGGATTTCCAAAAAAAAAAGATTCTGATGTGTCTGAGAAGGATACCTTGTAATCGTTGTGTGTTGCCTGTTTTGACTTGTGGCAGTAAAACGTGGTCTTTTTAATGCAGAAATCATCAAAGAGCTGCAGGTTGCTCAGTGAGCTACAAAGAGATGCATCTTGAGAATTATTAGAGAGACAAGAAACAATTTTTAGAAACTGATAAGAGAATAAATAGGTTGTCTTCTAAGATGTAACTCAGCTGTAATGAAAATGAAATGGGGAGGATTGCCAGATGAATAAATCGTAGTTGCACGAAGGACGTCATTTGCTGATTTCCAGGAAATAAGACCAAGGTGTCAACCTAATGCATCATGCGTAGACAACACTACAAAAGAAGCAAGAACAGAATGGATGCCTGCATCTAAAACATGGAAAAAATCTTGGAGATTCACTTATGAAGTAACAGGTGTCCGGTAGTTGATCATAGTTGCCAAATATTGTTGTTAGTTCTGATGCTTTAAAGAAGAAGCATTTATTTCCTGTTCTAGCAGAAATTATTCTCTCTCTAAACTGTCATTTAGTCTGGTGCAGATGAAATCATTCCTAGTAGTAAGCTTTAGACAGTGGATTTACAGTTTTGCTAGTGCATACGATCAAGTTACTTCGTTTTTTGGTGGGTACATTTATTAGAACTATATGGAATTTTACAAAAGTATGTGTTAAATGAATTTTTGTTTTGCAAAATGTGCTTTTATCAACTTTCTTTAATAGAAGCATATGCCAAAAATTGACGAAAACACATGTACAGCATGACTCAAAATGAATGGAACGAAAGGATAGTATTCATGCGACTTCAGCAATGATGTTATTTTAGAAATACACGCACAGACTGAAAGGTTTACTCTCACAGTTCCTACAGACATTCAAAGATGTTCATTGTGGTCTCCATTTGTTGGATGCCACATGTCTCTCCTGTGTTACATTTCCTGCCAGACTCTTTGCAGCAAAGCCCGATCAGTGGAGTTACCATGCCAACTGTCCAGTGCCTTAGCTGCTTTAAGCCTTGCAGAAATGGGGGTGCATAAACTGTCCTTCACATATCTGCAGAAGAAAAAAAATTCACCTGTGTAAGGTCATGTGACCTGGGGCTACAACATGAATGGAACATCATTCAACCCAGCATGACCCATCCAGCTCTGTGGAAGATGTTTGTGGGGTGACTATATGAGGTTAGGCCAGTGCGGTGGGGTTCTGTCCTGCTGCAAAATGGAGTTGGTACCTCTTCTGCCAACTGAGGCAACAACCAGAGAGGAAGCATGTCAAAGTAGGTTTTGTCTGTAATGGTAGATTCTGCAAAGAAGAAAGGGCCAAAGACTCTGCACTTGGTTATGGTGCAGAAAGCGTTAAGTTCTGCAGAATCACATTCACATTTGAGAGATGTGTGTGTGTTTTGTGTACCTCACATTCTCTAAATGTGCTTGTTCACTTTGGCCCTTAAGTGAAAAGCGGCTTCGTCAGTGACACAAATCTATTTGTAGAACCATCCTCCTTCATCTGTGCTTGAAAATCAGTACGTAATATTGTCCCCATTTTGGTTTATTGGCTGGTTTTGGTGCCTGCAACATTTGAATCCTAAACCTTGAACTGCAGATGATTGTGCAACATATGCTACACTGTTGGCTGCAATACATTCATTTCTCTGCTGGCTTGATGCGTGGATTTTCTGGAGGTTCATGTGTAGCTTGTACAAATGTATTCCACCATATTATTCTTGATGGCTGGCAATCCTGCAGTTTTTACTTGAATATGCATTCTGTCTCCCTGAATTGTCCATCTAGCAGTGTTGTGATGGTGCCACTTTACCAAAATTTGGCTGAAAATGTCTTTGAACTATGATTAGTGGTGCTATTTTTGCATATTATATTGCACAATGTGCCTTTTCTATCATGGGTACCACCATTTTGAATACTAATGCCAATGATGAACAGTGTTGACTTTCCTTTGATTCATTGTTACCAGCCTAAATTATGACAGTTAACATTTCAGTCTACACGTGTATTTCTCAGTCATTACTGTAGCCACAAGAATGTTTTCTTTTTGTCCCAGTAATTTTGAATCATATCATATTATTACAGTATTATCCATTTTATGCATAATAAATTTTATTTAACATATAACACTAGCATGAAATACAGTAAAAAATTAAAGAAAACAAGATATAATTAATAAAAATGATACTTTAAGTTATCAGTTTTGTTAAATGTTAATAATGTCAAGTCTCCTTAGCCAGCCAAAGCTAAGTCACTCAAGTAGGTACTCAATTTACACGGCTTGACAATGTGCGAGATAGTCTGGTTCGGTGCTCCACAACCACAGCTTGGACTAGGCCAGTTACCCCATATCTGCATGTTGTATGCACACGCAGTGTCCTTTTCCGGTGTGATCTATATTATTCTATTTGTGTTTTGAGAATTAAAACCCCCTTTCTTTTAATCTCATTTTGTTCGTTATTGTTTGTTGCATTTGTTCAAGGCGTACATCCCATGATGTCCCTTAAAGTTCATTACTGATCTGTTCATTCAGTTTTATTATTATTATTTTATTATTATAATTGCAGAGGGGGCTAACCCTTATCTTTGGGCTCTATAGTAGGTCAAAAAGATGTTGCAATTCAGATGGAGCATTTGTGATCCAGGTTTCACACAGTTTGTTGTTCATGATGCAGTTGCTATCAGCAAGCTGTTGGGACAGTTGCAGGGATGGATTTCTGTAACGAAGTCAGTTTGTTGTCAACTTTGGAATAGCTACATGGATGGGAAGTTGAAGATTGTTCATTATTTGTGAATATTGTTTCAGTAGATCTTTTTGTCTTCTTAACTGAGTTTAGTGTAGTAGTTCTTAAGCACCCAGAGATGATTAGCATGGTTGTACCATGCTGAGTGACTATCTTATGTACATGAGGTTGGCTGACCACACTGGAATACAAAAATCAGCTGTAGAAAACACTAAACTGAGTGCAAAAATTTGAAGTGTATGTGCTAGTGATTCCCTGTTAGTACTACAGAGTTTTTGCATAAAGTTGTTTTTTTGAGTTGCTTTCTGAAAGATAGTTTCCTATCAAGAGTCATTCCAAGATAATTTGGGCGATGCTGGTAGGGAAACATTGTCATTCATACTGGCCTCTAGTTTATAATCTGCTGCTCTTTTGTTAAAATGGAAACTGTTGAGTTCGATTTAGAAAGATTTGGTATAGCTCTCCATATGGTGGAATATTATATAATTCATTGAGATCATTAGTTAGTGTTCTCAGCATTTTTGAACTTCTTGTGTTGAACTGCAAGTGCTAGAACATCAGAAGATACAAAGTATTTTGGCTGGTTTCAGGTGTGTCAGAAACATAAAGGTTGAAAAGTAAAGGCGGTAGTACTGACCACTGAGGTAGTCCATTATTTAGTTTTCTTTCTTTACTTTCAAAGTGACCCTAGACTACTCACTGTCTTATGTGTTACAGATTAGTCTCAATGTGGTTTGGTAGGGGATGACTCTGACTGTCTTTTATAAGAATCCTTCTGTTCATACTAATATAACAATGAAAACAATCAATTATTGATAAAATTATTTAATTGGATGGATAAAAAATCTACTCAACAAGCGGTGGCAGAACACACATCACAATAGTCTTCTGTCCATACAAGATCATAAGTGGTAGTCTTTAGTTGTTTCTGAACTCCAGCTTTGGAGTTGTGTAGTCAGGCTTAGAACCAGCTCTGTGCAGCTTGTTTGGTCTGAAACCTACTTATGCAGAAGGCTTTTATCCAGGATTCTTGTACCTTTCCTAAAAGTCTCTCCAGAAGTTTGTAGTGACAGCTGAGAACAGCTATTGGATGATAACTTTCTGCTTTATCTAATGGTTTCTTCAGTTTCAGGACCGCAATAACTTCAATAATTTTGAAAACTTTTGATAGATATCCTGATCTTTTAATGTATAGGGAGATTTTGATATTTTCTAGTAACTAAACATTTTCCCATTACTTTTGTAAAAACTTCAGCCATATTGTTTTTAATTGTTTTCAAGTATGCTAAAACCATAGTTCAGTAAGACCTGGTATAATGAATTTTGATCCCTACTTCTATTACATGGCTGAACATCTGTGTTTTTCTTAGACATTCCTAAGCAGTTGCCAGAACACTTCATAGTAAAAGAATGCTTGGATTCCTTCCATCGCTTTCAAAATTCTGTTCAAACTGTACATTTCTAAGGAGTTTTGTGAGGCAAGTTTAAGTAAAAATGCATTCACCTGAGTATGATATTATAGGTGTATGCATTATCTATGAGTTAACTTGATATAACACTTTTAATTGTTTATTCACCCCAGTAACAGTAAACTGACCCCTAATCATAACTGCACTCTCAGTATTTTGATCTCTTGCTCCAGTAATATTTACTCTGATTAAGACTTCATTGATTCAAATTTCCAGCCTCCCTCAGCACTCATCACGAGACACCATTATCATAACACCTTGGAATCTTATGAGTGAATCAGCATGTTCCAGCAATAAGTACTAAAACCTGAGTTTGATAACCATCACAGGTTATGTAAGACATACATATTGACAAAATAAGCACAGTGAGCTTGACATAGTCAAGAAGATACAACATACAGCTGCTGGTGATGACAATAGCCATCTACAGATCTATGATAACTCTGAGGCATTGTCATAGAGACATTCACAAAGTCACGTTATGTGATTAGTTGAGATAAGGACGTGGACGGGCCTCACTGTGCCCACGGCAACTGTCGGGCGTCTTCTTATGTCATCTCAACTGTGTTCTTAGTAATATCAATATTGGCTCTCTGCAGGTCATGGTCATCCTATTTGGTGATTTTGACACAAATGGAAATTCATGTATTCGCTTCCACACATGTGATTTGCAATGGTCAGTGTCCTCACTCAGTATTGACAACCACTGTGTATCCCATGCAGGCCAAATTTAATAAAAACCATTTGGACAGTCCTTGTCGAAAAAGAAAAAGGAAGCGGCTACTCACACAAGCAGTATGTGTGTGTACAGGCCTATAGGCTGAGAGTAGATCGCCAAAAATCGTTTTTTAGTTAGTAAAGAAATTGATATAAATTTATAGAAAAAATTGAAGTGACGTTGCATATGAAGACTTGAATGTCGATTTTATAGCAGACAATATTGAGTGTGTGAACCTGAAGTTAGTTTTAACAGTTCCTTTACATTTCGACAGGTTTCAATTTGTTCAGTATTCTAGAAGTGGGCTATCAGCTTACTACAGTGATGTCCCTACATTCTGCCACAATACAGAGGTGATGCAGTGGTTAGCACAGTGGATTCTCATGCAGGACAATGACCAACTTTATTTAGGTTTTCTGTGGTTTCCCTAAATTCCTTCAGGCAAATGTATTCATTGAAACGGTTCTGTTGAAAGGGCACGGCTGATTTCCTTTCCTGTCCTTTGCTAATTCAAGCTTGTGCTCCGTCTCTAATGACCTTGTTGTCGACAGGATTTTAAACACTAATCTCCTCCTAATTCATGTACAAGACCTGATGTCTGCCTGCCTGAGAGAGAGAGAGAGAGAGAGAGAGAGAGAGAGAGAGAGAGAGAGTCAGTCGTTCGATTTTCATTCTACCATTTGTTTTGCTGCTATCTCATTTTGATTTATTAATTAATTGTAGGTTGATATCATCAAGAGTAACAATCCTTCCTAAATATAATTTTCCAGCTACATTTTTTGCCTTATGCCTTCTTGCAAATAAAATGATGTTCAAATTTTATTTTGTCCTCAGTTTAAAACTTTTCATAGATGTTGTCAGTTGACATTTGTGTTAGTGTGTCTAACAGTCATATGAAAATAGTTGACAGTGAGGTCATTAACAAAGAAATGATAACTTATTAGGAAAAATGAGAAGAAGGAATTTCTAGTGAAAACTTACACAGTTTTATTAGCCATTTTGTAGAGGCCCCTTTCAACAAATGTCAGTGTGTGCAATATCTTTAAGAATTGTGTGTTAATTCACAGGTTTATTATGTGCGTATTCTCTTCCAGAAAAGGCTGTAGCAGGAGTTATTCACTGTTCATGCTCCTAACCATGATCTAGAAAAAGATTGTTTACAATTATAAACCATATTATAATTTATATTCCAATAATTAAAATAGATGCATAAAATAAATTTTTAAATAACTTTTTGTACTATATCATCTTGTTCACTTTAACTTCAGGAAAGAGGGGAGCAGTTACTGAATCGCTACTTACAACGTTGGTCAAAGGATTATCTCCGTCGTCGTTTGGACTGGACTGTGGATGAGGCTGGTGGAAATCCTGTTGATCCTCGCCATCTCTCCTCTGCATTATGCCCTTGCCAATATATTGAAGAATACTTAAAAAATAAACCTCGCTCTGATCACCGAAGTTTTTGTCCCTGTATTACAACATGGCTTGCAAAACGAGGCATTGATTGATTTCTTAAGTGAGGGAAGAATTTGTCACCATTCTGTGGGGGTTTTCTATCAATATAGGTGGTCATTATATATGTATTTGTTTTCAATTGAGGCAGTTATAACATAGCAAGAATTTCTAGTGTACTGTATAAATAACTTAGAATTACGTTTTAGGCTTGATACCAAAGGCTTGTTTTCTGTTTTAATATCTGCACATAATAGAAAATAATGCACTAAGGTATCCTGTGTCAGGTGAGTGTGTGTGGGGAGGGGGGGGGGGGTTGCAGATTTTGGTGAAATTATGCACGAGATCACTGTTAAGTGTGCAACAAGCTGCAATCATTCACTTAACTGCCCGACCCCTTAGTCCTCTCTGTAAAAGATATACATATTAACTTCTTATAATTTTTCAATCTTGTGGCTTCTTAGTATGGCTTTCTAGTAGCACTTTACTAACAGTGATACTTTCATTAAACATCTGGCTTCTACAATTTGTTGCTTATAAAAATATTTTATTTTGTATTTAGATTTAATTGTTCTGTTCTATGCATCTTATCTGCCCTGCACATTACTTGCCTCTGTGTTTTATTGCAAGCATTGTTCAGCACGTTCATTAGGCCGGAGTATGGTGTGTCATGAATTTTCCTTTGTATGCGCCTTATGTTGTGAAAGCATGTAATGGTGATTCATGTGTCTGGAGTAGTAATAGGTTATTATACAGATAGGATTTCAAATCAAATTCTGAAATTACGTTTTGAAGAGTCTGTTCACCTTTTTTTTACAGAAGCGTTCCAGATCAGGTCCTGTCACTCTGTAATTTAGTTCATGCAATTTCAACAGCTGCCAGATGAACTATTTTAAAAGCCCAATTAATACTGTTCTCCAGTGAGTGACTATACACTGCATCAATTCTCCAGCTGTTTTACTGTACTGTCAAGTCCCAGACTATAGTGTGAGACATCTTTCTTTTTTTCACAAGGTACAGGTTCCCTTTCACAAACTGTAATCTCTCCTTTACTCCTGGTATATCAGACTGTGGTTAGATTAATTGTGACAATATTTTAGATGTTCTTTTAGCAGATCTCAAGATTTTTTTAAATATTTGTCAGTTCTCTTTGTAATACTGTAGGACCTTTGAATCTCTCCCCCCCCCCCCCCCCCTCAAGATTTTTATTTATTGTTGCTGCAAATGGTCATAAAATTGGTGATATTTTTCTTGACTTGAGTGTAGGGATGGTGCAATGTTTTTGGAGGCTTTATATTTAAAATTTAACAATGCAAATGTGGGCATCTCATTTATGTTCTGGGCACTAAAAGTTCTATCTAGTTTGCAGCTCCTGTCATGAGCCATGATTTTTCTGTCCTCATTGGAAACTGTTCTTTATTTTGTTAGATGACAATTTGTTGTTCAGTGATTCAGTTACGATTAACTGCACTAAAAATAAATGGCATTCACTTTGCATGTGCATCTTTGTTTTCTCACTCTCGTCCTTTCCGTAACCCCTAACTTTCTTGTAAATACACTGTTCACTGGCCTCACTGTCATATTCACCCACAAAACTATTCAGTGTCTACTTCACAAAATTATTTTCGCTTTTGCTTTAATGTTCTGTCCTCAGAAACAGCAGTAGCCATGACATTCTCTTGAAATTGTTACTCTTGAATGTTTCTTTTCCGTGCTGAAATTGCTTTCTCTAAGAATTCTGTGTCCATTTGCCAAAAGGTACAATGTGACATATTTTCTAATGACCAGACTCTGCCATATTATATAAGTGTCACTCCAGGTGTAACAGTATGAATGTGGGGATCAGTAGTAGGGAATGTCATTGATATATTTAAATTTCTTTTAGATTTATTGGAAATGCAGAGTATTTGTTAAGCAGTCAGCATACAAGATTAGTGTGGCCTATTCTAGATTACTGGTCCAGTGAGCTTATTGTCATCAAGTCTGCATGAGAAAAAATGTCGAAGATGGTCATAAATGTGGTGCTGTGATTATGACAGCTTCGTATAGCCCCACACAAGAGTAACACATATGATAATGGTATATAAATGGGAATTGTTTAGAAGAAAAAGTATTGCAGACATACTTCGCAAGTTTTCTGCCATCCCCAGTGTACATCTTAGTATAAGCTGAGGAAGAGTAGGGTGTGAATGGAGGCATTCTGACACTCGTTTACACCTTTTTCTATGCACAGATAGAACAGTTCAGAGGTCAGGGAGTAGTTAAAATTGATAATTGATACCACCGAGTGTTATGCAGTGGCTTATGAATAACTCTTTAAAATGCTTGGAACTATCGTTGAGGTGGTTTTACTAGGTTTATTCCGATGAATTACGTGCCAGTCACTGCACCTGAGAAGGGTTCTTTGTTGTACCTTTTGAATTTTATAGTTTTTTAACATTGTATGCAGTAAGTCTTGTTGATTTAAAACACATTCTTAATCTTAGATGATCTCACTGCTTCTATTTTTTATGTAATAAAATAATTTTCATGTCTTTCATTTACACCTCCGTATTTTATGACAGTGCTATATCAAGTAGTCTGTATAAATAGTAGGGAAAGTGCTTCTCTTTCACCTCTTATTTTCTGCCATTATCTCTGGTTTTCTTATTTTATGAGAGCTGCATATTGGTTTTAAATGGTATGGTACCTGCAAGTATTACGATGTTCTTCACAGTTGAACATTTTTATTTCCTGTCACTTATATTATAACAGTGATTTGTGGAACCTTTACCTGTAAAATTTTTTTGTTCACTTTCCAATGTTAATACTAATTCTGGAGAAAATGCTGATTATGATAAATCATCTGAAAGGGGTAGAATTTTGTATGCAAGTGAAATATAGCACCACAATATTTTGTGACTTTGGTTGTCTTTAAAATTATACATGTATTTTTCTATATTTTGTGCATCTTAATACATGAATGAATCCCTTTAAATTTTGTTAGCTAGAAATTTACACTTTTTTCTCCTTTTATCTTTAAGTACATTTTGTATGCCACAATAGTTTCTGAAACTAGATCTTCCAAAGGACAAGTATCTGCCCGTCTGTTTAGTTTATTAATGTTGTACTTATCTGTTTTGTTGCACATTTCTGTCACAGCACTTAACTGCATGCTCTATCCATTCACAAAGCTGACCAAGGAATGGAAGGTTGAAGAAATATGTGGTGCTTGTTTTTCTTTCAAACATTTGAAAATTTTTCATGTGGTATTGGTAAGTGTAGGCTTTCTGCTAACTTTTAATTTTAGCATACTAACAATACATTCTGCTTTGGTCAGTTCCCACATCTTCATTAATGTAACACAGATCTCTGAATGGTGTGATTTGTGCATGCGTTGTAAATATAATATTCCTTTATGATTATGATGATTATATTTAACCACTTCTGATTTTTTTTTTTTTTTCTTTTTTCCCACCTAATTAAAATACCACAAGCCTGAGTCATGTGTATTAGCTAGTGAATCTAGTTTCTAACACAGTGAATGTAGATGTTCTGTTAATGTGAATGTAGTAACAGCTTAGGTAGGTCACTTGAGTTTCATAAGGGCATCCCTTTGTAGATGAGTGTGGTTTAATAGGAGCATGGAATACATGTAATTTGGGCGGTTATGTTATGATAGATAATTTTTATATCTTCAAGGTAAATATTTTACTCTGAATGAGAGAAGATGCTGTTTCAAAACTTTTTGGGAGGTTAAAACTGTGTGATGGACCAGGATTTGAACCCAGAATCTTGCATTGCACAAGCAATGGTCTTACCAGTTAAGCTATTTGGGCATAGCTTGAGATGTTCACACCTTTAATTTGCCAGTACCTTCCCTTTCAAAAGCCAGTTAAGTGATTCCAATCTCCACTGATTTTCTCTGAGCTATCTGAGAAACCTGTAACTTAGAATTATAATCAGCAGCTAGTTCACTGTTCATCAATTCTGCTTTTCATTTTACAATAATTCCTGAATTTTGCAGATGATATAATATATCATGCAACAGTTTTTTCATAATTAGTTATTAATTATGGAGCACAAATGAATTGCAGTGCTAATGTATTATTAACACAGTAGCATATTTTTCCTATGTTATTTTCATAAAGGTATTAACCCATTTGCTTATCAATAAAATAGACCACGTGTGTTAGTGTAAAACTCTGTAGTTTAATAGGCTGCTAAAATTTCTTCCCCTGATGGTAATGAGTGCACAGCAAACATTTCAGTTATCATCAAAGATTAATTTTAGTTTCCTAAACTACACTTTTCGTGAATTGCGTGTAGGAAGGAAAAAAGAAAAGGCTACAAATTTTAATATGAGAAGCTGTTAGATATCCACATAATCATAAGATTTTAAAACCTAGTAACTTATCATACTGTGATTACTACCGCACATGCTTTGTCACTTCTATTTTTATGTGTCAGTAACACACATTTTCAGTCTCTTTTTACTTACAAAATACTAACAATAATACCTGTTACAGCATTTTTTAGTAGCTGAGGTGGTGGGTTTTATCTGTTTTGCACAGGAACGTGCTGAGATGGTTTTCCTTCGCTACTCACACCGATGGGCTAAAGAATTTGTCCGCAAACATCTTGAGCTGTCAGTGGATGGAGCAGGGCATGGGGGCTTCCCCTCTGCACCTCCTCGACATTGCATTACCTCTCGGTGCCCTTGTCAATTCATAGAGGAGCACCTCAAATATAAACCACGAGGCAAGTGTTCGATTAGAGACTTATGTTTCCTGCCTAACTTTGGTTTTGAAAAGTAAGGTGATTGTTCTGTTTACTGATTCTGTGTAGGATATATGCTTGCATGTTACTCTGGTGTTGTGAGATTGATGGTACGTGATAAATTAACAATTGCGGAGCATTTTTATTTCTGTGTATTTGCTTTGTATGTAGGAAGTATTTCGGTTCATGTGATGAACAGCACCAAGGGCTTTCCTTCTGGTTTGTGTTACGTTCTGTGGGAACTCTTGTTTTTCAGTATTGGAACCTTCCTTTCATTCAGTATTAATTACCACTACTTGAAACTTTGTGGTTTCCATTATAATCTAACTCCATAACAGGCAATGTCTAATATGAAAGTTATTGAAAGCTGTAATTGTTAGATGTTGTGCTACTGTGTTTAGTATCAATATGTACTTAATGGTCCTCTTTTTTAAGCAGTTTCATGTTTAATAGTTATTTGAAAAAGTTGTGTTTCATGTTGAGAGGTTTCAGTATCATGAAAAAGTTGTGTAATAGTGAGACAAGTGTTCGTTTGAGAATAACGGATAACTATTCACCTTAAAGAAAATTGTGAATTTCAGATATTGTTCAGTGTACGTAACATAAGCTTACTTCAACATTGAGATTGCACAGGAGTGACTTGATGTGGTTGTGCCATAATAATGGGGTAGAGCACATTTTATTTCTCTCATTTGTTTACAAAGTAAGAGTTAATGTTATCTGCAGGACAAAATTTGTAAAGATGCCCTCTAAGCATTTCCTATATACAGTCCAATATGTACTTCACTAAAACAACAGACGGTAATCTCTTGTTCTTGATTACTGAGTTTTAATAACATTTCAGTCATAAATATATTTAATATGCGTGTATAGATGCGTTAGGTAGAAAGCAATCACTCTTTGCGTATCAGAGCTCAGAAGTATTATTTTATTTTTGTTGTTTTTAATGCCTGTCAATTGTCTGTAGCATCTGCATGTGTATTGTAGAAGGGAAACAAGACAAATTCTTCCATATCATGTAATTTTTATATGTATCTGAAGCAATGTGATTGATAATTGTATTATTTCAAATGTCACTTGTCTTAAGATACATCATATCAACTTTTTTTACTTATACATACAGATGATAAGTGTAGCTTGTACACACCAAACATTGTCAAAACAAGACAAGAGTGTTTCTTCAAATTGACCGTAAGTTGGTTTATTATGTTAACCAGCGACTTTACAAAATAAGATTTCTGGATTAATTCTTTGAGTGGTTCATGGATTTATGCACTTCATTTACTATCACAGGTTTTGGCGAGGGGGGGGGGGGTGTATTTGAAAAGAGGATAATATATTAAGAAGGATCCGTCTGCGTCATAATTCCTTAACTATTATCTTTTCTCACTAATCCAGCATTGCTTGCTTTTCTCAACTCCCACCAGTTTTGAAACTTAGAATTACACACACACACACACACAGAGTAAAAGCACAGTTTTAACAGATGGTGCAGAAATATACAATAATGCAAAACACATTGCAGTCTGAATTATTATGGATAAATTGATCTAGTTTGTAATGAAAAAGACTTCATTCACCTGTGGAGGTTCTACAGTGTGTATGTACAGCAATATAAGAGTAAAACATGGAGTAGAGCAATAAAAGACTGGAATTTGAGGACAGCCATTCTTATGCGAGAATATTTGAGTGCGTATAACTGATTACCGGATGAAGAACCTAATAAGAGTATAAGTGCCAACATCAATTTGTGTGTGTCATAACAAGAGAAATATGGGTGAGCAAGCAAGTACCTGACATTAGTATGATATTGTTCAGTTTGTATTAAATTGCTGTTTGCTTCTAAGAGGTAGTTCAACATATTATCTTTGGTGCATAGTACCAGCTTCATTGCAGGCTGCTCTAAGTGTAACTTAGTTCTGCTTCATCTTTGACACTTCCACAGTATTACTAATGCTACCCGTGAAAATTGCAGTGCGACAATTTGTAGCTCATACACCATTGTATATTTTAAAATAGGTCACTTGTTTTATAGTTACTGTTGTTGAAAATATAAGGCCATTTCATGGCTCTTTTTTTTTCTTTTTCTAAAACCTGTGTATACTGTTTAATTTCATGTTAATTTTTTCTGAGACTCAAATATTTATTGTAAAATTTGATATTTTTAACTAGTGCAAACTTCTAGACCGAATTCAGAAATGCAAATGCACGACATTATTTTCTTTTCCTCCACATCTTTTTCGGTATATGGGTATTGCAGAAAAAGCAAAAGGCTGATTTACATAATGGGTTTTCTTCCAAACTTTTCCTTGCTGTATTCAAAGAAGAAAAATGATCTAATACCTATATTTTTGTATAGTGTACCATGTGGTATCATTCACATAATTTTTTGACTACATTTCTGTAGTATTCAAGTTTGATAACATGGAAAATAATACTAGTTTATATTTTATTCGCTTTCTGTGCAACAACATTCACGTTGCTATTAGCAAATCTCTAAAACTCATTTGAAAGCATTAGAATCATGAAAGCAGCCCATCCCCTCAATCTTTAACAACTCTCAGGAATTTTTTACTTACACACGTGTTATACAAAAAAGTTCAGGAGTATCTGTTTACCTCTATTTACTGGATTAATATTTACTTTTAATACAAGTGCAGAAAAAGCGTAATATTTCACTTTTTCTTGTACAAACATTGTACTTAACCTGCCTTGTTATTACTTTTAGTTTCTGTAGCTAATCTTTATTACATACATTCCGTCCAGAAATAATTTACATATTGTATATCTTTAACATTAAATTTTTGTGTAAATAAGATTTATTTTCTGTAAGATAGTTAAATTCATAGATTATTTTCTTGAAAGAAAGGAAGAAAAACATTTGTTTTTTATTGTTTGTGTAAGAATGTCTAGCTGAACACTCTTTGTCACTTATGAAATGCCAGTGAAAAAGTTACATTGTGTAATAAATTATGTATGAATTGCAGAAATATATGTTACTGTTCCATAAATTTGTCTTTTCAATGTTATTTGAAAATTAAAACAAATGAGTCAAATATTGTTGCAATTTTGGTGTAGGTAATGATACAGATATAAGGTTCTATATTCATTTCTATCCAAGACAATTTATTTGCAGTTTGTAAGATGTCTGGACTTACAGTGTAAGATTTCTGGATTAATTCTTCAAATGACTCACAGATTTCTGAAGTTCATGAAAGTAAAACAACACATTTTATCTATTTATAAATTGTCAATGTAAACCACAAGATCTTCAAGAAATTGTACTTGTAAAGAGAATTTAATCACAAGAAAAACAGCAAATAATACGAATGTATAGTTCTGTGATCCTGAATTTTAAATGTCTTAGGCTATGAAATTTTTGCTACACAGACATGTCATATTATTGTAAAAACCGAGTAATGCCCTAAAAGTTTCCCTCTGGACAAGATATCTACATCTATACTCTGCAATCTACCATGAAGTGCATGGCAGAGGGTATGTCCCATTGTACCAATTATTAGGATTTCTTCCCATTCCACTCATGTATGGAGCACAGGAAGAATGATTGATTGAGTGCTTCTGTGCGTGCTGTAACATTGTCCTCACACTCCCTATGTGAGCAATAAGTAGGGGGCTGTAGTATATTCTTAGTCATCAATTAAAGCCAGTTCTTGAAACATTGTTAGTAGACTACTGTTAGAACACTTTCTTAGGGTTGCTTACATCTGTCTTCAACAGTTTGCAGTTCAGTTCCTCTAGCATCTCTGTGGCACTCTCCCACTGGTCAAACAAACCTGTGAAAATCCATGCTACCATTCTCTGTGTACCAATCATAAGAATGACTTACAAATAATTACAGATAATGGCAGTTCTGCACGCGTTCCCAGAAATTTTACTTACACAAAACATACAGCCATAGCACCTTTCTAATAACTATTAACTGCCACAAAAATGTTTATCAGCTGCTTTCTAAGCTAATCAGTAGAAGTTATACAGTTAACCCATTTGACATCCACTGCAGTCATTTATACTTTCCCATACATTACAATCTTTAACGATATACAAAGATATCTGTGTTGCTAATTCACATTTTCTAATGTCATCTACGCACCAAGAACATCTGTGGGTTTTTTTCCCCTCTCTCTCTCTCTCTCTCTCTCTCTCTCTCTCTCTCTCTCTCTCTCTCTCTCTCTCTCTCTCTCTCTCTCTGGAATACAGAGCACTGAACTTCCTTGATCAGTTTGCCATTATTTAACCCAGCTACATGTCACACAGACCGTTTGTTTCATTACAATCTTGATTACACCTTCCATTCCATTAGTTTGTTTTCTATTCTCTCCTAGTAATTCCCAACATGCATCTCTCCTGTGCTCACTCAGCAACTTTCTGTCTTCCATTAAAAGTCCATGGGTGATTTTCATAATTAATTTCATTCAACATTGTGGTGCACACTGTATAGCAAGATGTACATCACTGGCCTCAGATACTAACGTGTCATAAAACTAATTTTATGCTCCCTGCCATGCGCGTTTTCATCCCTTGGTGACTTGGCCACAGACCTTGAAGCTGACGATTATCCTTCTCTCATTTTATATCTTTTCCTGTGAATTAAATAATCAAGTACTTTAGTCACTTTAAACCATTAATTACCACCACCACCACTGCCATCACAATCTCACCCACATCATTCACAGTGCAGGAGGAGCTAGCCCTCCCTCCCTCTCCCCCTCCCTCCCTCCCCCCTCCCCCTCCCTCCCTCCCCCTCCCCCTCCCTCCCTCCCTCTCCCCCCTCCCTCCCTCCCTCTCCCCCTCCCTTCTCTTGATACTGATACATCTAAAAATATTTTAAGTTTGTAATGGAAAGCCTGTAATGTAATATCAATAATGGAAGGAGTAGGGGTGACAACAGGCTGTATTGTTGGGGTATTGGATGGTACATAGGCACACAAACCAGACTGAAAATGTTGTTAAGCTTTACAATGTTTTCCCTCAGGGAAACAGAGTAGTATAGAAAATGTTCACACCTGCATTGTTACATTCCCCCAGCCAAGAGTTGAAGGAAAGATAGCTGACGGTTGGGTGTGAGAGGTAGCAAACACAAAGGGTAAGAATGTGGTACTGTTAACACTGATGGTCAGTGACATGGTGGAGTGGGCTGGGAGAGGGTGGTAAAACTAAGGGGGGGGAGAGAGAGAGAGAGAGAGAGAGAGAGAGAGAGAGAGAGAGAGAGAGAGAGAGACTGCAAAGAGGAGGGTGTAAGTATTGGATGAGTGAAGTGCAGGAAGGGCAGGACAACAGGGATGGAAGTGGATATGGGACAGGAGCTAGCAGAGATTGAGGTCAAGAGGAGTGCAGGACCTAAGAATTTTTAAGAATGTATTGTAAGTACAATGCTAAGAGAGGCTGATATTGAGAGGAGGTAGGAGGGATCCAGATGCTTCAGATGGAGAAGTACTCATCAGTCCTACTCTTGGCTACAGTTTAGCAGTGGCCTTTCATATAGATGGACAGCTGAGTGGGGGGGGGGGGGGGGGGGGGGGGGGGAGAGGTCATGCTTACATAAAAATCTGTATGCATGTTACTGCAAAACTGGTGTATGATATGACCACTTAGACTGGTCGTTCTACATTTGATCTGATTGGGCAGTATGTTCCAAAGCTGCCCCATGCAGTAAGGGCACCCTTTCCCATCCATCAGCATGTCCACGGCATGGGCAGATAGTGAGGGGTAACCACCAGATGGCCTGATTGTACACATTTTGCTCATTCATCGATTGTTGGCTACCTATGCTTGGCCAGTGGAGTAAGATCACATATGCTACAGCCAGCTGCAAAATGACCCACTTGTCAACCACTTGCCCACCCGTCTGGACAAATGTGCTGGAATGGCCTTTGATGGGATATGCCTAACACAAGACTGGAAATTGATGTGCGTGGGGGTGCATAAGACAGGTCTTTCATCTGTGTCTTCCACAAGTAAATGACCCATGTGGCATAATGATGCTTTAGGACATTTTGTAGACTGGATTGGTAGTGAAACACCAACTTGGGAAGGGTGATAAAGACTGTGGGTGGGGTTCTATCTCTGAAATCCAATATAACCTCCAACCCTTCCTCAAAACCACAGGTCCAACCCAGAAACTCCCCCACGGATACTTTTACATACTCATCCCAGCTATGACCACACACCTGTCCTCTGCATGCTTCCCATAATCCTTAAATATAACCACCCTGGACACTATCTTGTACCTGCTCTGGTAGCCACACATGTTAACACAGTTGCTTCTGGGATTGCGAGGTGCACCAGCCCCAGGTCAAATCTGCCTAGCAGATTAACGATGGTAGTTTGATAAGCTAGCTAGCCTGAATGTGGTTTTAGGTTGTTTCTCAGATTGAACTAGGTGAACACCAGGCTGGTTCCTATGTTCCAACTCACACACACTACACAAACATTTAGAATACTCTTTCACACTTGCACACAGAATTTATTCTATATGCAGACATATCGGGTACAATGCTTATGTCCTGGGTAGTGCATTGGACCTCCAAACCATAGCCTCCAGCCTAAATTCCCCTATGAAAGATGGAAAAATTCACTTCCTTCATTATCAGTCAGCCATCCCCTTGCCATTATCAGCTGTATCCCTACTCATTACCGTAGATGCCACCTACCTATAAACCTACATCTCCCATGTCCATGACCTTGTTGCTGCTGGATAGTACCTTCTGCTCCATCCACTCCACATGCTCTATCTCAGCCCAGCATTTCATATTCCTGGATGGTGACCTCCACTTCACTGATTGATCCACACAATCTACATCTAGCCCACTACCCAGCAACAGTACCTATATTTTGGTAGCTGCCATGTCTTCCACACCAAAAAATATCTCCTGTACATTGTGGACACACATGGACAAACAATCCCTTGTCCAGTATGCTGAAGTTCCTACTGAAATCCTACATATAGGAATTACCCCCACCTAGTCCACAAAAACATTTACTGTGCCATATTCACAAATGCCGCTAATTTTCTGACCCTCCTGTGAATCGGTTGCAAAGGAATACCCCTTCCTATCTTCCCAGACTGGAACAACTGAACAGTTTCCTTCACCAGGTTTTCACCTACGTACCATTGTGCTCAGAAATGAGGAACATGCTACCCGCTATACTTCTCATCCCATCTTAGTCTGTACTCGATCAACATATACTAAAATTGCTTGGTGTATGCTTCGTACCCGTGTAAAGACCCAGATGGAAGACCTGTCCTACACACATACACAGCACATCAAATTCCATTTCCATCACAGGCATGTTATTCTGAAACATGATATCATTCAAAAGCTTAACAATATTCCAAATCTTGTTCATGTGCTTGTTGATCACAGTTTTAATTTTGACATTTATTTCAGTTCTTAAATACATCTCCCATTAGTGCAATTTCGTTTATCCTTTGTCTTATAAATTTTTGCTGAATGTGTACATATTGATGTTAGAAAGTGCTGTAAAAAAAAGGTAGGTGTTTGCATATGTCTTTAGCAGATAAGTGATGATGTTTGCAGTGAATATTTAAACATTATTAGTTTTTTATTCCACGTTTTCTCAGCAAGTACATTTCATAGATGTGTAAGAGGCACGCGCACTCTCTCTCTCTCTCTCTCTCTCTCTCTCTCTCTCTCTCTCTCTCTCTCCGTCTCCATCTCCGTGTGTGTGTGTGTGTGTGTGTGTGTGTGTGTGTGTGTTTGCACGCGTGCCGGTGGACAGGTTCACGCCATATTCCACCGAATCAAATGTAGTATTGCATCTGTTTCCCAACTTATTTGTGAAGAAACACTCTATTAAATCTTGAAGTATTTTGTTGTCCTATATGTTTATTCAGAAAACTTAATAGCTTCACTCTCTCTCATTCACTTTGAATATGGTGTGGACTATGTTCACTTTGTTTCATGCAATGTTTCTCATTAGTGACTGTGTTTAAAATTATATTGTTTCTTTTCATGCAGCTGTTTATCAAAAGCCACGGGTGGCTTTAGTGGAAACATTTTGATCAGTTGTGAGTATGAATGAATATGTTTGTACAGATGATAAAACCTTGAAGTAGTGAATTATTTGTACGCAGTATTCATGCATAGCGTTATGTTTTAAAGTAATGCACGTTGTAATACTTAGTTTCACAATGTTTATTTTGAAGTTGCTACAGTTACATATACTTCATTGAATTATTGCTATCGGTGTCAAATTTTCTAAGATATACCCTCTAGTACTTGAGGATAAAAGTAACTTCCATATGACGATACGTCACTGTCAAGTAGCATTGTACAGTGAATCGTTGACCATACACTATAGCACAGTATAGTACTAAAAGAAATACAAAAGGAGACAGACAGACAGACATTTCACATTAATTCAAAGACCGTAGTTACCGTGAACTCGCCGCAATTCACGAGCCTCTGGTCGTTACAAATGGTGGGACATTGTTCTCAGTAGGGTATGTGATCACCACAGATGGCAATGCATGCTCTGTACATGGGTTCCCATGCTGCCCACAAGGTTGTTAAGGAATTCTTGTAGCAGGATATTCAATTCCTGGTTGACTATTGCTTGATGGTTGTTGGTGTACGTGTATGTGGTGTGATTCATCTCCCCAACGCATCCCACATCTACTCAATGGTATTTAAATCAGGGTAATGGGCAGGCCAGTCCGTTTGCTGCATACCTTCTCATCTCACGAGCTCCTCTACCTGCGCTGTTAGATGCTGTCACACATTCTCATACATAAAAATGAAGCCTGGGCCAAACACATCCCTGAAAAGATGCACATGGGGAAGGAGTATAGGGTCACAACAACTTTGACCGATGCACCATATTCAAAGATTTGTAGGTCAGTACTGCCTTGCAACATTATACCTCCCCACACCTTAACGCCTGATACCAAAATGATCGCATTTGAGAATGCGGAACATACCCTCGTGTGGCAAGAGGTGGGGATGTGTAATACACCCAGGAACACTGTCAAACATGATCATTCTTGTGGTCTAGGTATTATGCTGTTGGGAGGCATAATGTTGCCAGGGAGTGCTGACTTCTAAATCTTTGAACATGGTACAGACACTGGTCATTGTTATTTTGGCAATGTACTCCTTCCCTATATGCATCTGTTTGGGAGTTGCATTCAGCTCTGACTTCATTTTTATGGATGACATTGTGGACTGCATTGAACTGAGCAAGTGAATAGAATGAGAGGACGGGACGGGTGTGCCCTTTCTCCTGACATGAATCACATTGAACTTCTGTGGGGTGTGGTTCGGAGATGTATCCACATCCACATGCACCAATGACCACCCCTCAGTAGTCAACCTCACCATTGGAGGAATGGAATGCCCTACTACAAGAACTCTTTACCAACCTAGTGGCCAGCATGAGAGCATGCTGCGGAGTTTGCAGTGTCATCGATGCTGATCAAGCACCCTATTAAGAACCTGACCCATCATTTGTAGTGCCCAGGGAACCATCATAGATTACGGTGACTTAGTTGTATTTATTGTCTTTGAATAAAAGTCTCATTTCTTTTTATCTCATTGTGTATTTCTTTTAGTTACCTTCTGTATTATGCTGTAGCAGTTTCTTTCTACATATGGTCGAAGTTTCATCGAGATATCTTACTTTTCAGTGACACATCGTGCGAAGGCTACTCCTGTCCCTAAGTTGTGCATACCAGTGTGTTACAGAGCAGTGTTACCTCTTATGAATGCTGCCAGAACAATTTTATTTGGGTCTGATTAATTATGGAGAAACTGTCATAATTGGATTCTATTATAATTAGTTTGGAGTTTACAAGTAAGGAGAAAAATACAACAACTAAACTATAGTCATTATAACAAAAAAGGTGAATAGTTGTAGAGATTTGATACACCTGCATCTTTGAGAATACTGAAAGCATGTGCTACATTTGGAATGTGATTATATCATAAATGCAGTAGAAGGACCTGGATTAAAGAATTTGAAATTTCTGATTGAAACTCGGGAGACAGGGAAAGTAAACTTAAAATCAAGCAAAATGAACAAAATCATGTGAAGAATTGCCTGGAAATCAAAACTTTTTATATCAGTGGTAAATGGGAAAATGGATAGCTCTTCATTGATAGATGGAGAATTGGAATCTGAGAACTGCAGATATCAAATGTGTGAAAAGAAATCTCTGAGCTCAGGCTCATAGACATATTGGGGACATAGCTCAGAAATGTAGCTGCCATTTTCAGAAATTTTACTCCTTTTCGGATATGTACATAAAAATTTGAGAAACTTGTTTCTTCACATATATCAAGGGCTCTGTGTTAAGGAATAATAGTGTCATGTTCTATGATTTACATGCTACAGGTGAAAGCAGAAAAATAGATTAAATAGGCTTTGCAAGTATCCCTGTAGCTCAGTAGCTGTTGAATGGAAACATTTGGGGAGCATTTGTGACTTGCCCTGGTTTTCTTAATGTTGTTGTTGTTGTTGTTGTTGTTGTGGTTGTGGTCTTCAGTCCTGAGACTGGTTTGACACAGCTCTCCATGCTACTCTATCCTGCGCAAGCTTCTTCATCTCCCAGTACCTACTGCAACCTATATCCTTCTGAATCTGCTTGGTGTATTTATCTCTTGGTCTCCCTCTACGATTTTTACCCTTGATGCCTCAGAACATGTCCTACCAACCGATCCCTTCTTCTAATCAAGTTGTGCCACAAACTTCTTTTCTCCCCAATCCTATTCAACACCTCCTCATTAGTTATGTGATCTACCCATCTAATCTTCAGCATTCTTCTGTAGCACCACATTTCGAAAGCTTCTATTCTCTTCTTGTCTAAACTATTTATCGTCCACGTTTCACTTCCATACATGGCTACACTACATACAAATACTTTCAGAAACGACTTCCTGACATTTAAATCTATACTGGATGTTAACAAATTTCTCTTCTTCAGAAACTCTTTCCTTCCCATTGCCAGTCAACATTTTATATCCTCTCTACTTCGACCATCATCAGTTATTTTTCTCCCCAAATAGCAAAACTCCTTTACTACTTTCAGTGTATCATTTCCTGATCTAATACCTCAACATCACCCGACTTAATTCGACTACATTCCATTATCCTCGTTTTGCTTTCGTTGATGTTCGTCTTATATCCTCCCTTCAAGACACTATCCATTCCATTCAACTGCTCTTCCAAGTCCTTTGCTGTCTCTGACAGAATTACAATGTCGTCGGCGAACCTCAAAGTTTTTATTTCTTCTCCATGAATTTTAATACCTACTCCGAATTTTTCTTTTGTTTCCTTTACTGCTTGCTCAATATACAGATTGAATAACATCGGGGAGAGGCTACAACCCTGTCTCACTCCCTTCCCAACCACTGCTTCCCTTTCGTGCCCCTCAATTCTTATAACTGCCATTTGGTTTCTATACAAATTGTAAATAGCCTTCCGTTCCCTATATTTTACCCCTGCCACCTTCAGAATTTGAAAGAGAGTATTCCAGTCAACATTGCCAAAAGCTTTCTCTAAGTCCACAAATGCTAGAAACGTAGGTTTGCCTTTCCTTAATCTAGCTTCTAAGATAAGCCGGAGGGTCAGTATTGCCTCACGTGTTCCAATATTTGTACGGAATCCAAACTGATCTTCCCCAAGGTCGGCTTCTACTAGTTTTTCCATTCGTCTGTAAAGAATTCGCGTTAGTATTTTGCAGCTGTGACTTATTAAACTGATAGTTCGGTAACTTCCACATCTGTCAACACCTGCTTTCTTTGGGATTGGAATTATTATATTCTTCTTGAAGTCTGAGGGTATTTCGCCTGTCTCGTACATCTTGCTCACCAGATGGTAGAGTTTTGTCAGGACTGGCTCTCCCAAGGCTGTCAGTAGTTCTAATGAAATGATGTCTACTCCCAGGGCCTTGTTTCGACTCAGGTTTTTCAGTGCTCTGTCAAACTCTTCACGCAGTATCGTATCTCCCATTTCATCTTCATCTACATTCTTTTCCATTTCCATAATATTGTCTTCAAGTACATCGCCCTTGTATAGACCCTCTATATACTCCTTCCACCTTTCTGCTTTCCCTTCTTTGCTTAAAACTGGGTTTCCATCTGAGCTCTTGATATTCATACAAGTGGTTGTCTTTTCTCCAAAGGTCTCTTTAATTTTCCTGTAGGCAGTATCTATCTTACCCCTAGTGAGATAAGCCTCTACATCCTTACATTTATCGTCAAGCCATCCCTGCGTAGCCATTTTGCACTTCCTGTCGATCTCATTTTTGAGACGTTTGTATTGCCTGTTTCATTTACTGCATTTTTATATTTTCTCCTTTCATCAATTAAATTCAATATTTCTTCTGTTACCCAAGGATTTCTACTAGCCCTCGTCTTTTTACCTACTTGATCCTCTGCTGCCTTCACTACTTCATCCCTCAAAGCTACCCATTCTTCTTCTACTGTATTTCTTTCCCCCATTCCTGCCATTTGTTCCCTCACGCTCTCCCTGAAACTCTGTACTTTTTGCAGTTTCTTCAGTTTTAATCTACAGTTCATAACCAATAGATTGTGGTCAGAGTCCACATCTGCCCCTGGAAATGTCTTAAAATTTAAAACATGGTTCCTAAATCTCTGTCTTACCATTATATAATCCATCTGAAATCTGTCAGTATCTCCAGGCTTCTTCCATGTATACAACCTTCTTTTATGATTCTTGAACCAAGTGTTAGCTATGATTAAGTTGTGCTCTTTGCAAAATTCTACCAGGCGGCTTCCTCTTTCATTTCTTAGCCCCAATCCATATTCACCTACTACGTTTCCTTGTCTCCCTTTTCCTACTACCGAATTCCAGCCTTCCATGACTATTAAATTTTCGTCTCCCTTCACTATCTGAATAATTTCTTTTATTTCATCATACATTTCTTCAATTTCTTCGTCATCTGCACAGCTAGTTGGCATATAATCTTGTACTACTGTAGTAGGCATGGGCTTTGTGTCTATCTTGGCCACAATAATGCGTTCACTATGCTTTTTGTAGTAGCTTACCCGCATTCCAATTTTTTTATTCATTATTAAACCTACTCCTGCATTACCCCTATTTGACTTTGTATTTATAACCCTTCATTCGCCTGACCAAAAGTCTTGTTCTTCCTGCCACCGAACTTCACAAATTCCCACTATATCTAACTTTAACCTATCCATTTCCCTTTTTAAATTTTCTAACCTACCTGCCCGATTAAGGGATCTGACATTCCACGCTCCGATCCGTAGAACGCCAGTTTTCTTTCTCCTGGTAACGACGTCCTCTTGAGTAGTCCCCGCCCGGAGATCTGAATGGGGGACTATTTTACCCAAGAGGACGCCATCATCATTAACCATACAGTAAAGCTGCATGCCCTCGGGAAAAATGACGGCTGTAGTTTCCCCTTGCTTTCAACCGTTCGCAGTACCAGCACAGCAAGGCCACTTTGGTTAGTGTTACAAGGCCAGATCAGTCAATCATCCAGACTGTTGCGCCTGCAACTAGTGGAAAGGCTGCTGCCCCTCTTCAGGAACCACACGTAACAAGAAATAACCAAGAAAGCAATGAATGTGACTAATGCCAGTGGAAATTAAGAGGAAGAGGAGACTCCAAACAAACACAGGGAACATTCACAAATCACAGCTGGAAATTTCATTTCAATTATTGCCACCTATCAGCCAGGATCCAGCTCCCTTCCATGTCATTGTTGTTACTGAGATAAACAGTAGGGACCTCAGTTTTACAGGGGATGCAGTTTTCCAAGGGAAAGTGTATTTTCCATTGTCGACAGCACATCACAAGGAATGTAGAATAAATGCTTCCCAATACTTAATAATACTTGGCTTAATAATGAAAACACATTTCTAACTTAAGCGAAGAGACCATTTTAATTCTCACATTTAAACATAGGAATTGTAAATTAGGCATAAGAGTTATCGATGTTGGCATCAATAACTGTACAGAAAAGATATTGCATTGAATAGTGAACTTATGTCTTGTCTGGGTTCTCAAAAACAGGGAGCCTCTGAACCACTTTTTGTTGTGTTCAGGCTTCAGTTCAGTTTTCCATCATTGATAAGCTTATAATGCTGAAAGTGACTATACAATTCTTTTTTCCTGACCAGTGTTGCTCAACCACATACAGAAAGATATTAACATTTACACTCTATGAAGCTCTTTAGAATCATATTTCATTATAATGAGAACTGCACCTTTCCCATCCCCCATGAAATGGTGTATTTTATTGTATGCATTTAAGCAGACACAGGACTCTGGTGCATTTTCTCCACATGCTCTATCAATGCATCACTTAAAAGGCTGGAGACACGTGTATTGTGTACAGTTGTCCATCCTCTAAGTTGTTTTGGCTGACCCTTACAATAATTCAACTTATTCACAGGATTACAAAGTTTTTATATTCAAATGAATTATTTGATATTATAAGGGTATATCTCTTACAGGTGTACACATACAGCCTTGGGATTCTTTTTAAAATTACATTTAGGATCAAAGGTTTGATTTACCCTAGACAATAATAAAAATCATATCATACTTCTGCAAGCATATCTGCTGTTAACACAGTCACTACTATTGCTAAGTGGTGTTACAGTTGACCCACAGTTATTAGAAGAGTGAAGGTTGTCGGGTAGACTGGCTGAAGGGAGAAAGGAGATGGGGTATGGGAGGTTTAGGAGGGGGGAAAGGTGGCTGATGGCTGGGAGGGAAGGTAGCGAGTGCACAGGATGGGAATGTAGCACTGGTGAGCTTTGCTCTGGCACGTACATCAACTGTGATAAGCAATCCCTTGCCCTGAATGCTGAAAACCTTACTGACAGGCTTAACCCCCCTATGAACCTAGCCTAGAAGCAGATTTCCCATATGCTTTCCATAATTGAACATAAGCCTCCGAACACCCCAAGGAACTATCACCTCCAGTGGGCGCATAACTCTTCTGATAGTACATGTATGGCAAACATTGGGCCCCAAGCCGTTGCCATACTTCTTCCTTTTCTGTGTTGTAATCATTGTGTCTGACTATATCATTCCCCAGACTTTGTCTCTAGGAAGGCTTGCCGGAATGTCGATTATTACTTTTGCCACTTTTTATTATTTTTCACCACCTATTTTGGTTAACATATATTTAGTCCCCACATGTCTACCTTTCCAAAAATTTTACAGAAGTGCAGAGCATGTTAGGAAGGCTGTCCAATATGTAGCATGTTAGCCATTTCATGTGGTGGGTCGTCATATACTATTGCAGCAAATGCTCTATTGTTCACTGGACCGCCGTCTCTGCTCTGTTGATGCCTGAGTTGCTGTCTCCCCCACATGCTGAGGAGTAGGTGATTGTCCATTTCGGGACACAGCCTCCATGCAACAGCCATCTACTCAGGTAGCTATTGCTCTGGTGGGGAGATGCCCATGGTCTTAATGGAGAATATTGAAAACGTATTTGGGTAAATTTCTTCCCTTAGTAAATTGTGCTGTGATTCCATCTTAATTAAAACTACAAAGCCTACCCATTACCAAAAAAACCCTTGGTGGCATACATTTCACTGTAACTTCCTATAACATTCTAAACATAGTACAGGATACACTTTTTCTCTGGGACTTAACTCTGCAGATGTATGAAGAACTACGCAAACACTTGGGAAAGCACTGAATCAGCATCTACATTTATGCCGACCAGACAACAAGGTTGATCCTGGCGCATTATCCTTGCTTTCAGAGGAGATTCATTTCCAGAAGTGGTCTGAAGCATGGTTCATTGCTGTGATAAGAAACCATACTTCCCAAACCTGATGTGTTGCTTTAAAGAGAAACACTTCAGACATTTGTCTTCCCAGTGTTCATATGATCTGATTTGTGGGAACTGTGGTCAACCATTTTACAAAAGGGGGAGGGGGGGATTCACCACGAACGTTACTGCCTGCCTGTGTCAGTTGTGGAAACGAATTCCCTCCTTGAGCCCCAAAGTGTACTACCATAATTAAAGAACATAAAATCAAGGAACTGAAGGTCTCTGATCATCCTTCATATTTTAAAGCTCAGAAAAAAATATGATGGTATATTTCCTGTCTCGATGATATCTACCTTTGCCACTATTGCAGTCAGATAATCAGCAGTACCTGGTGTACTTACTCCCTTGACGTCAATGTCCGGCAGTTGCACAAGTCCATTAGCCCTCAAGGGCTATATGTCCTCCCCACTCATGGTTCCTGCAGCACTATCCTTGGGAACCTTGACACCCTACAACCAGCCAGAGAAGCAGAATCATCATCTGACATCTACTGGTGACAGGGCTCTCTCCACTAAAATCTGGAGACCATTGACCCAGCATCAGCCAGCAGCTGAAGAACCTACAAACTGTGGTTCCAAGGGCGTCCCACTCCTCCTTAGTTTCACACCCACGGTGGATAAACCCATTAAAAGAAGTGAAAGAAAAAAAAGAAAAAACCACAGGAGAAGGCTACTACAGTGATCATGGAGGCACCAGATTCCCCCGTATCATCAGACTCTTGAATTGATGTTCGTTGTTGTTCTACCCGCCATCAGAAGCAGTCAGTGACCCTGTGGTGTTCCCTGTCCTCCTAGTCCTGTTAAGCCTAGCCAGGGTACCCTTAGCACAATAGTTCAGTGGAACTGCAATGGATATTAAGTCACCTGCCAGAACTGTAACTGCTAGTTTCCTCCTGGTCTGCCAGATGTGTTGTTCTCCAAGAAACACCCACCACTGATCATTTTCCAACAATGAGGATACCATGCATTTTGTCAGAAACGCACTGGCCCCAAGAGAGCATCTGGTGGGTTCTGTATATTTGTTCAAACAATTGTTATTTGTGAGTGGATGCTTCTCTATACCACATGGGAAACAAAAGCAGTGCAGTTGTGAATGACCCCAGCAAACACCATTTGTAACACTTGTCTATCCCCAGGCAGGGCGCCAAAATACCTTGAGATAATCACCTTAATTACTCTCCCACTCTTTTCTACTACTTGAGGGTTTCAGTACGTACTGCCCCCTGAGAGGAACTACCATGTAGTCTGTTAGGGGCATTTTGATTAACCAACTTTTTTACAATTTTGATCTGTTGCTCCTTTGTGACAGGACACCTACCCACCTCAGTGCTACACATAGCACCTTTTCAGCTGTTGATTGAACATTCTTTCCCTACAGTCACATTTCTTCACTGTAATGGTTGCTACATGAGATCTTTTTGATAGCTACCACTTTGTAGTGATCCTGTCACTTCTTGTCACTGGCTGATGGACCAATTGTCATGTTGGGCTCTTCATAGAGCCAACTGGTAATTGTATACCTCTGCTGTCATCTTCAACCCTCTTGTCAGATTGCGCAATGGGGTCACGGGAGACATCTCGGACACGATTGACCACACCACTGAAACTGCAATTCCTCGTTCTGCAGGCAACCACCATGCTGGGCTGGTACAATAGTACCCACAGACATTGTAAAAGCTATTCAGGATCACTGAAGGACGTTGCAGTCTCCCATGTGACATTCTTCACAGATCCCTTATCACTTTTACACAGCTGTACATAAAGGCAGTAAGAAGGAATTCTGGGAGTGCTATGCAGCCTTCTTGGAAATTTATGCCTCTTCATCCCAGGTGTAGGCTTAGGTCCATTGTCTTCTGGGCTGCCAAAGATGAATAACTGTTCTGGGTGTCTTCCTCTGTGGTGGTGAGGCCACCAGTGGATCAGTTCTTGCTGAACTCTTAGTGATATTTTTTGCATCGACAATGGTGTGTTATTACTCTGCTACATTTTGAATTTGTAAAAGACGTCTCCCTATCTTTAACACCTGTCATGATGAATTATGTAATGAACCTTTCACTGATTTGAAACTGCTTCAAGCTCTTGACTTTTCACAAGATATGGGCCCAGACGACTCTGACCCAATTTATAATCAGATGATCCATTATCTCAGTGTTACTTAAAGACTCCATCTACTCAGCGTCTTCAACTGTATTTGGCTGGAAGATGTTCTTCGCTATGTTGAGATAGTATGATTGTCCCAATCCTTAAAACAGACAAAAACCCAATTTCCATTAACATCTGCTGACTGATTAACTTCACCAACATGTTGTCTGAAAACTGCCTGAAAGTTTTCTAGCCCAGTGATTATGATAGCTTCTCGAATTGCAGGGCCTTTTGTCTGCCTACCAGTGTAGTTTCTGGGAGGGACAATCCAGAGTCTCGTTATGTTGGAAACAACATTCCGACAGGCATTTTCTAAACTCCAATACCTTATTGGAGTCTTTTTTTTTTCTTAGATAAGACATACGAGACCATTTGGCACGATCTCAATTTACTTTCCTTCCATGACTGGGATATTCAAGATTCTCTACAGATTTTTTTTATTCATCACTTTTTATATCAGTGGTTGTTTCAGCTTAGAGTTGGTATGTCACTCAGCTCCCCATGTGTCTTTTTACAACTCAGTGCCCGGCAAGTTGTTACTTTAAACCCTTAAATTATTTTTTTTAAGTGTGGCTCTCATATTGCGGACTGGCCAACAGTTTATCTCATGTGTGTTCTTCGCATGGCCTTAACAGTGCTTGCCACCAACAATAGTTATGAATTCATGTGAGCAATCGTGGTCATTCCTTATAGCCTTGAATGAGGAAAATATATACCATATATATGCTTCCATGAATCCCTTACATTAGAATTTGGGAAGAGTAATTCAGATTTTATTAACTTTGGGAGCCATTGGAACCAGAAATATTGCCTACTTAAGAAGACTGTTGAGATATTTGACAGCAGTTAAAAGTATTATCCTGATCCCAGGCACAAATACTGTATCTCCAAGGATTGTGTTGTAGTGATGAAAAGTATAACATGAGATGAGTTTAACATTGCTCCTTTATTAAATGTAACTATTTGTAATCCAAAAAATAAAGGATTTGGAGTTAAGACTAGTGCAGTCTTATTACAACTGAAAATTAACGTTTTGAAGCAATGAGAGTTCCAAGGTGACTGTTTATACATGACAGTAATGAATGAAATTAGCATTAAATGTATTCCTGTGGTACTGTGTGCTATGCAGTATCAATCTGTGTTCAAATTTCATTGATACTGACTTTTGTAAAACATTCATGTGGTTCTCAGCAAATCTCCCATACATATTAAGTTACTGGAATGACTTCGACACAGGTGCACTACAGAACAAGTAATAGTTCCTGGGGTGAAAAGCCATCTTCAGTTGTGGGTTCAAAGTATTCAGACATTACCTCCTTAGAATATGATGCTGCAATTACAGTAAAAGATGAGTATTATCTTGAATTTTAGAACACATTTTATAATACGTTGGAATTATGATGACTCATGAAACCCCATTACAGAACAGCAACTTTTCGCCATTGGTAATATTTAAAAATGTTTTGTGAATGAACTATGTAGAGCACTTGTACATCACTTTATTTATAACTCATTTTGGCAACCATCATTTTCAGAACAAAACTTAGAACTTGTAAAACAGTGTTTTGTGCCAACCAATAAAATCTATGCCCCACTTAGGCACAGCGTTTACTGATTGACACTGAATATTGTTTACAAATTCTAGGTTTTGATCTGATAAAAATGAAGTTATAAATAATGTAATGTAGTAACCGATCTAGACAATTTTATTCATAAACTTTCCACATTGATCACATTCTCATTCAGAAAATCTCTCTTTCATTAATAAATTTAAGAATGTATTTTGACATATGGCTCTGTGAAACTGACACATCAGGTGATGTCCCTAGGGTCACCAAAAATGGTATATGTGTTGGAAACAGTTGGAATTTAGAATCGATGCCTGTGCTACATATTTATCTTTGCTGCAGTTGCTACAGACGCTTTTATAGACATTCCTATTAACATGGTTTTGTTTTGCCTACCCTTGTGTTACATTCGTTCTGTGTGTGTTAATAAAAGCATTTATGTTCACTTTCAAACTGTAACTTGTTTATTTCAAGTTCAATAACAACAGGTTATGGGCCCAGGCACAGTCACCCAGTGGTTTATTTGAAGTGAATAAAGACTTTTGGTGTTTTTTTTTTTGTCACATTAAGACGCAGATACAGAATGCCAATATCATGAGTTCAGTCAGTGCTAATTCATTGCTGTTAACTGAAAAACTGAAAGTAAGAGAAAATTACAATACATGGCAATTTGCAATTAAAACTTATTTACAGCACAAACAATTGTGGCAGTGTATAACGGGCAAGATCAAAGATGAAGTTAAGATATGCACCGCAAGGGCCAAAATAATGTTATCAGTTGATCTTGCTGTTTATGTGTTCTGTAGATCATGTCATCTGCAAAAGAAACTTGGGATAAATTAAAACAAACTTACGAGGATTCAGGACTTTATCGAAGAATAGGATTGTTGAGAACACTTTTAACAATACGATTAGAGAACTGTTTGTCTGTGGAAGAATATGTGTCGAGAATAATTTCAATGTCAAATAAATTGAATGATCTTAACTTCGAAGTGAAAGATGAGTGGGTAGGATATATCTTGTTAGCTGGACTGCCTAATGAGTACAAACCAATGATAATGGGTTTAGAGAACTTCAGCACACTGATTACGGGTGATTCCATTAAAAACAAATTACCACAGGAAGTAAAGGATGAAGTGTGTGGTAACTCGTATATTAATAATATGGCTCTCCAGGCGAACAAAAAAGACAAGCGGATCACCTCAGACCACAGTCCCAGAGGTCCGAGATGTTACAACTGCAACAAATATGGACACACAGCGAAAAATTGTCACATTAAAAACAAGGCAAGCGAAAAATCAATAATTAAAGAAACCAGTTGAGACATTCTTTATGATGACACCGTCAACTAAAGCTATACACAAAGACTGGTTTGTGGATTCTGGTGCATCAGCTCACATGTCAAACCATCCATGCGATTTAAATTTTATAGCGTCAGTTCCCAGTTCACAAGTGGTCGTGACCAACAGCGAAAATTTAACTGTTAAAGGGACAGGCTGCATGCATATTAAAACTGGTAGGCCGAGAGAAAATAAATATTAAGGTGACGGATGTACTTTAAGTTCCTCAGCTGAGTACAAATTTACTTTCCATAAGAAAAATAGTGCAATAGGGTCACTCAGTCATTTTTGACAATAGAGGCTGTCGCATTCGAGATACAGAGAAGAAATTGATAGTTACGGCATCGGTAATCAACTGAATGTATAGGCTGGACCAACTAAGTGATTGCAGTGCAGAAACAAAATATTCGTCCTTGTCTATTGATGCGAATCTATGGCACAGATGATTAGGCCACCTACACTCAAATGCAATGGAAGAGTTACGAAAGGGTTTGGCTAATGGCATCAAATATAAAGGAGCCGCCGATACTCCGTGTGTTACGTGCATAGAAGGTAAGCAAACTAGATTTTCCTTTCCTCACTCCATTTCTAGAGCTAAAAGAATTTTGGAGTTAGTGCATTCAGATTTGTGTGGTCCAGTGGAAACCACTTCGATTGGTGGATCTAAATATTTTCTAACTCTGACTGGTGATTTATCTAGAAAGATTTTTTTTGTATACTGTCAGCAATAAATACCAAGTACCTGACATTCTTTGCAATTTTAAAAAGTTCATAGAGAATCAGGCAGGAGAAAGGCTTTGTATCGCGCAAACTGATAATGGAAAAGAATATGTAAACGAAAGACTGACAAAATTTTTAAGGGAAGGAGGAGTTAAACATGAAACCACTGTTCCCTACACTTCAGAACAAAATGGTGTTGCAGAAAGGTACAATAGAACAGTTGTGGAAAGGCAAGATGTATGTTATTTGAAGCGAAATTAGCCACAGATTTTTGGGGACAAGCAGTATCCACTGCAGTTTCTAATTAACAGAACACCAGCAAAAGCTTTGGACAACATAGCACCAGAGGAATCTTTCTCATGAAAGAAACCTGACCTCCGACATATAAGATTATTTGGCAATAAGGCATTTGTCCACATACCAAAAACCATTAGGTGCAAGTTGGACAAGAAACATGTTCAATGCATACATTAAGCTACCTACGGCTTCTTTATATGGGCTTTCTTCGTGGCATCTCTTTCTCTCTCTGTTTTTGGGCTCATTGCATAAGTTAATACTTAGTAATTGTCAAGCGGAGTTCGTACTGGATTACAATCTTCCATGTTATACTTCCATAAAATCTGATTTATATAATGAGTCTGATCCAACCATAAAATTCCAAGCTTACGACCTCTTGTCACTCGGATCCCTAGACAATTGAATACTTCTCCAAGGTCCTTTAGTTTAAGTTGTTCCTTTAGTTGTTCTTTAAATGCAATTTTCTGTTACATATTGTCACAAAATGTAATCATATCATCTACATAAACAGCTACAATTAATATATCACGTCCTTGGTTTCTGTGATAAACACATGGATCAGTGGTGGGCATGCTGAAATTTAAACTTAGTAGAACTTTGTCCAGTTTGATATTCCAACAGAGACTCCCATTTTTAAGTTCATAAACTGCTTTCTTGAGTCTTTTAATACCTTCATATTTGACTGTTTTTGTCACATAGTCAACTGTGGGAATTTTAAGATAAATACCTTCTTTCAAATCACCTTGCAAAAAGCTGTCACCACATCACAATGATCAATGTCCAAGTTGTGTTTAGCAGCTAGACTAAACAAATATCTGAGTGAATTGTATCGTATCACTGGTACATTTCTTCATAGTCTAAACCTTTAACTTGTGAACATCCCTTAACTACGAGTCAAACTTTATGGAAAATTATCTGTCCTTGTAAGTCTCTTTTGATCTTAAAAACCTACCTAGTATCAATCACTTTTTCACCTTGAGGCAGGATAGCTGATTCCCAAGTTTTATTTTCTGCATGTGACTTCAATTCTTCTTCTATTGCTTGAAACTATTTCTCTGAATCCTTGGATTGCAAAGGTCCTTCCAAAGTTGATGGCTCTGATTCTTGTGAATCTTCTTTAGTACAATGAGTCACATAATGATCCATCTTCTTCAGTATGGGTATTCTGGAAGATGATGTGAGCACTTGTTGAGGTGGTTCAGATTCTTCTTCTATTTTGACTGAGCCTTCTTCTATTTTGCTGCAATGCTGTTATCCGATCTGTTGTCCCTTGAGTCATCTTGAATCATAATGTTCTCCTCCTCATTTGTGAACTGAATAGAAATATGATTTGGTTCCAGCAATTGATCACATGTTCCTGGCTTATTATTCCCTTGAATTATTTCTTCTTTAAATATTACATCTCTGGATTTAATGATTCTTTGTTGAACCGGATGGAACAACCAGTGAACACATTTCTTGTCCAATTTATGCCTAATGGTTTATGGTATGTGGACAAATGCCTTACTGCTGAATAATCTTAGATGTCAGAGGTCAGGTTTCTTTAATTACCGATTTTTCGCTTGCCTTGTTTTTACTGTGACAATTTTTCACTGTGTGTCCATATTTGTTGCAGTTGTAACATCTCAGACCTGTGGGATTGTGGTGTGAGCTGATTCGCTTGTCTTTTTTATTCGCCTGGAGAGCCACATCATTAACATATGAGCTGCCACAACTTCATCCTTTACTTCCAATAGTAATTTGTTTTTAATGGAATCATCCGTATTCGGTGTGCTGAAGTTCTCTAAACCCATTATCATTGGTTTGTACTCATTAGGCAGCCCAGGTAACAAGATACATTCTACCCATTCATCTTTCACTTCAAAGTTAAGACCATTCAATTTATTTGACGTTGAAATTATTTTCGACACACATTCTTTCGCTGACAAACAGTTCTCTAATCGTGTTGTTAAAAGTGTTCTCAACAATCCTATTTTTCGATTAAGTCCTGAATCCTCGTAAGTTTGTTTTAATTTATTCCACACTTCTTTTGCAGATGATGTGCTCTGCAGATGCACATAAATAACAGGGTCAACTGATAAGATTTTTTTGGCTCTTGCGGTGCATGTCATAAGTTCATATTCGATCTCGCCCGTTATCCACTGCCACAATTGTTCATGCTGTAAATAAGTTTTAATTCTAAATTGCCCTGTATTGTAATTTTCTCTTCCTTTCAGTTTTTCAGTTGACAGGAAAGAATTAGCACTGACTGAACTCATGATATTGGCATTCTGTGTCTGCATCTTGTTGTGATGAAAAAAGCATAGTTTTTATTCACTTCAAATTAACCGCTGGGTGACTGTGCATGGGCCCATAACCTTTTGTTATTGAACTTGAAATAAACACGCTGTTACGGTTTGAAAGTGAACATAAATGCTTTTATTAACATGCACAGAATGAGTGTAACAAGAGTAGGCAAAACAAAACCATGTTAATAGGAACATCTATAAAAGTGTCATTAGCAACTGTCGCAAAGCTAAATATGTAGCAGAGGTATCAATTCTAAATTCCAACACCCCCACTAGAAGCAATGTCTCTCAGTACTTCATTCTCGGAGTCCAAATTCTTGTGTTAGTTGCTGATGTCTGGTTCTTGGCAGTGGCTTTATCGTATCTGCAAACATTCCGTCTGGGAAAATTTGCTCCAGTGTGATTTCTCCTGTATCTATCTTTTCCCTGATGAAATGATGCCTGGTGTCAGTGTGTTTACTGTGATTTTTGTATTCACTTGTCTTTGACAGATCAGTTGCACCTTTGTTGTCACAAAACAATCTTATCGGGCCCTCTTTTGGGTAAGGGGGTATCTCTCTTTGCTGACGTTGCAGCCAAAGTGCTTCCTGACATGCAGAAGTCATCAAGACAGCTACTGTTAGTTGTTTTTTACTATGCCATGAGATTGCTGGACCTTGTGACATAAATAAAAAACCAGTGGTTGATTTTATATCTCTTATGTCCCCAGCCCGGTCACCATCAGTGTAACCTGTGATGTCATGATTTTCTTTGGAAAATAGTAGATTGAAGTCTTACTAGGATTCGTTTTACTGCTTGCCAGTGGGATTTTCCAGGGTGGTTATTAAACCGACTCACAACTCCAATTGCGTACACTAGATCTGGTCTAGCACCTAGTTGTGCATACATTAAGCTACCTATGGCTTCTTTATATGGGACTTTCTTCATGGCATCTCTTTCTCTCTTTGTTTTTGGGCCCATTTCATGAGTTAATACTTGGTTATTGTCAAGCGGACTTCATACTGGATTACAGTCTTCCATGTTATACTTTTGTAAAATCTAATTTGTGTAATGAGTCTGATCCAACCATAAAAGTCCAAGCTTATGATCTCTTGTCACTCAGCTCCCTAGACAATTGGATACTTCCCCAAGGTCCTTTAGTTTAAGTTGTTCCATTAGTTGTTCTTTAAATGCAATTTTCTGTTGCATATTGTCACAAAATATCATCATGTCATCTACATAAACAGCTACAATTAATATATTACGTCCTTGGTTTCTGTGATAAACACATGGATCAGTGGTGGATCTGCTGAAATTTAAACTTAGTAGAACTTTGTCCAGTTTGATATTCTAACAGAGACTTCCCTTTTTAAGTCCATACACTGCTTTCTTGAGTTTTTTAATACCTTCATATTTGACTGTTTTTGTCACATAGTCAACTGTGGGAATTTTAACATAAATTTCTTCTTTCAAATGACCTTACAAAAAGCTGTCACCACATCATAATGATCAATGTCCAAGTTGTGTTTAGCAGCTAGACTAAACAAATATCTGAGTGAATTGTATCGTATCACTGGTACATTTCTTCATAGTCTAAACCTTTAACTTGTGAACATCCCTTAACTACAAGTCAAACTTTATGGAAAATTATCTGTCCTTGTAAGTCTCTTTTGATCTTAAAAACCTACCTAGTATCAATCACTTTTCACCTTGAGGCAGGATAGCTGATTCCCAAGTTTTATTTTCTGCATGTGACTTCAATTCTTCTTCTATTGCTTGAAACTATTTCTCTGAATCCTTGGATTGCAAAGGTTCTTCCAAAGTTGATGGCTCTGATTCTTGTGAATCTTCTTTAGTACAATGAGTCACATAATGATCCATCTTCTTCAGTATGGGTATTCTGGAAGATGATCTGAGCACTTGTTGAGGTGGTTCAGATTCTTCTTCTATTTTGACTGAGCCTGTTTCTGCTGAAATGCTGTTATCTGATCTGTTATCCCTTGTCATCTTGAATCATAATGTTCTCCTCCTTATTTGTGAACAGGATAGATATCTGATTTGGTTCCAGCAAATGATCACATGTTCGTGGCTTGTTATTATTCTCTTGAATTATTTCTTCTCTAAGTATCACATCTCTGGATTTAATGATTCTTTGTTGAACTGGATGGAACAATTGGTATGCCTTGCTGTCTTCACAGTATCCGACGTGTATGCATTGAACACATTTCTTGTCCAATTTACGCCTAATGGTTTATGGTATGTGGACAAATTCCTTATTGCCAAATAATCTTAGATGTCAGAGGTCAGGTTTCTTTCCTGAGAAAGCTTCCTCTGGTGTTATGTTGTTCAAAGCTTTTGTCGGTGATCTGCTAATGAGATAAACTGCAGTGGAGACTGCTTCTCCCCAAAAATTCATAAGAAATTTCGTTTCAAATAACATACATCTGCTGTATTGTGCTCTTTGTGGTGGACAGCTGGTTGGTTATCCTACTGACATAAAAAGCTCTGCAGTGACTGCAGGGAAGGAAGATTGTGTTTAACATTCCTTTGACATCAAGGTCATTAGAGACCAAACACAAGCTTGGATTGTGTCAAGGATGGGGAAGAAAATCGGCCATGCCATCTCAAAGGAACCATCCCAGCATTTGCCTGGAGAAATTTAGGGAAATCACACAAAATCTAAAACTGGGTGGCAAGACACAGATTTGAACCACTGTCCTTCTGAAAGCGAGTCTACTGGCTAACCACTGTGCCACCGCGCTTGGTGCAGTGATTGCACTGTAGTTGGTATATGACATGGCTGCTTTCAGTGGTGGTCCTGTCACTGATGGGATAGAATAAGGCTGTGACAGGACTGCAGTAGGATGTACGGGGGTGGATTGAGCAGGTCTTACACTTGGGTCTTCCATACAGATATGACCCCTCTGGAAGGGGTTGGGATTGGGTGCGGCATAAGGATGGATCAGGATGCTGTATCAGTTGGGTGGGCAATGGAATACCATTTTGGGGGGATTGGGACTTGATGTCCCTCGATTCTGGGTATGATGACAGTAAAGCCCTGGCAAGGTATATGGTTCAGTTGCTGCAGCCCAGGGTGATACTGAGTGACTAGGGGGCACTCCTTTCTTGTTGTTTCTTGGATGTGGTGGGTGGATTAGGGGTGTATTATGATATGGCATGGGAAATCTGTGTGCAGACTATGCTTGGAAGGTAGTACCCAACTGTGAAGGCCTCTGAGTGACCATCATCATACTGGACAAGAGGGAATTCTCTTTACTGCAGGTATGCTGTCCACAGATGTCCGGGCTGTACATTAGTGATTTTTTGATGTGCTGGTGTGACAGCTGCTAAAACACAGATATCGTTGGTAGTTATAGGTTTTGATGTGGACAGAGCTGTGGATGAGGCCTTCAGGAGGTGGTTAAGGTGTTTTGGCCCCGAGTTCAGGTCATGAAGATATCATCAACGAGCCTGACTGCCCATAAAAAAGGTTGGCATAGAAGGTTCCATGCAGGTGCTCATGGCTGTGCCATGGATTTGTTTATATACCTTCCCTAAAAAGGAATTAGTTGTTTGTGTGGGTTGTAGAAGACTAAAGTGTGAGACTGGCCCAATCCACCAACCCAGCACTATCTGCTGTAGTCCTGTCACTGGCATATCCTACCCTGTCAGAGGCAGAGCCACTTGTGAATGCATCTGCGTGATATAACAACTCTGCTGCAATCACTGTATACCTTTTTATTGATAACAACCAGCCAGCTGTCCACAAGAATGAATGGCACCACCAAACTGTAGCCAAGAACAAAGTTGATCCCCCAGTGACACAACATGCGGCTGTGCACAATGTGCATGTGGTCAGTGGCTACTAAGCAACTCGTGCGGTGTGGGTCCTTAACTCCTCAACTACGCAGATGGAAGTTACCCTTGCAACACATTCTTCGCTCCCATAACCCACCTGGTCTCAATCTCCATGAACCCACTGTACCCACATCCTTTATCCAACAGTTTCCCATTCCTGTCACCCTCTCTCAGTCCACATCATTTTGATCCTGCACCTCACCTCACCAGCTCCTGTAACTGTGTATCGCATTCATACTCCCTACTACATTCCTAACCAACAAACCTGCTGCATCTCTCTGAGCCATTAGCTACCCATCTCTAAGCTGTCTTTCTGCCCCCAACCACGCTCTCCTTCTACCCCCCCCCCCCCCCACACACCCCCATCTGAAATAACCCCGTCCCAAGACCACCGTAGTCCACCTGTCAAAATGCAATGCAGGGGCACAAGTGTGCACACTTGCGCACGTGTGTGCGTGCGTGCGTGTGTGTGTGTGTGTGTGTGTGTGTGTGTGTGTGTGTGTCTCAAAGGATTTATTCAGAAACCTAACAAGTTTCCTTTGTCTCTTATGCATGTCTGTCAACAACTCAGCACTTCTGCTATTTGGTGAGTGGTCTCCTTTACTCCTAAATTATTTATATTCTGCAGAGCATTCTTTACTTAATTTATACTTTCTCCCCAAGTATGAAATAGCTCAAAAGTAACTTTCATCTGTACCCCTTTTGCTGACACATCTTTTAAATTTTGAGCACTATATTTTTCAGTATTATGGGAATCCTTATATAGTAATGAAAAATAACATTTTTCAACCTTTCATTCAATATTTCCACATTTTTCTCACATATTAAGTGATAATTTATGACTGGCAATTTTGTGTATGTGTTTGCTTCATGTTAGTTACTTGTAACTTATTGCTATTGGCCTTTGTTTTTTATATGCCCAAAGCCTGTCCGTGCTATTTTCTTGTAATTTACAGTGATTTACATACTATGATCACTCATCTATAAAATAGGATGAATGAACACTTAATTTGTATATAAGTCATCAAGCAAAGTGTTGTGAACCACACTTTCACAAACATCTGTATATTAGTTACCACCTGGCATCAGATTTGTTTTTCTGTGCAGGTAAGCTCTGAACAAATTACTCATTTTTTATGGAGTGCAAATGAATGACATTTGTTTTTTGATGATTTTCGGTGATAGTGAGGTTTTCTAAATCTGAATATTCAGTTCTCAGGTCTGCCACTGTATTATGCTACATTTCATCATTGCAGCATCTCGATATCGTCAGGTGGTTGCTGCTGGTAGTTAGTAACTACAGGTGTCCCTGCTGTGGCTTTGATTAACGTTTATCCTGATGTATTTCATTTATGGAAATTTATAACAAAAGGCAAAGACTTATAAGTTACATAAAGAAGAATATCTTCTTTCTGATCTCTTGGAAGAGGGCAAGTGAATCCAAAGGATAGAAAGGATTCATATCTGGAATACACTTCATCAAGAGTAAAGAACAAGCTGGAGAAAGGGAAAAAACCTGATGTTGGATATAGAAAGTGGTGAGGGTGGTGGAAAAACACACAATGATGTTGCAAATGAGAAATACATTGGGTCTGGAAGACATTGCAGCTATTCAGATTCTGAAGTGCCAATCATGTGTTGCAGGGACATTAAAGCTTGTTGATATGAGCTAAAAAAGCCATGTTGTTGGGATCAAAATGACAGATCTTCTAATTGCCTCGCTGCATATTTACACAGGGTTGCTTTCACAGAGATAAAAGAAAACAGTTCCGTTACTAATATGTATCTGCTCTCATATCCTATTAACAAAGATTATCTCAAGTTATTGTTGCTCAAGCTTTTCAAAATAAAAAGCTGCATTCAAATTACCTACTGCAGGTAGTAAAAAGTAAGATTCTTTAGCTGAATAGTTTACTGTTGTGAAATGTGTGTGTCACCCATTTTTGCATACTTATTATATTTAAAATTGTGCTAATGATTTCATTAGTTGTTACCATGATGTGCTTTCTTTCTCAGAGTTGGCATCATTCCCCCTTCTAAGAGTAGTGGCTCCATATGCCTTTTTAAATAAAAAATGACAGAATCTATGTGATATGTCACACAATTTTAGTGGTGGCATCCATCACAGATAAAGTTTCAAAGCCTCTTATTCAAATTTAGTAGCTTTTTTGTATTTCTTATCCGAGTGAACATTAAGACAGTGTCCCATTTGCAGGGGCCACAGTCAACTGTGGATTACTTTGTTAGTTTGGAGTAAATCTGCTTTATTGCAACATTTAATAACACAGCGTCCAAAAGCGAAAAATGGTCTGAGAATGCAGACCAATACAGGTAATAATTGTAAAAGCCAAAGAATAAAGGAACGTTAGCAATAATGTTGCTTTGCATAAACATTTTGTGTCTGGGCATATTTCACACAGTGATGCATGATCACTACACCACTGCCCCCTAAGTGCTAATGATATCTTCGACTGAAGTGGACGTGATGTCCAGATCCTGTGACAAGAGATTTTGATGCTGCCAAGCCACCAGGGTTGGTATTCAGTGTCCATTACGGCATGTCTGTGACAGGCAGTGGAGTGTCAGGTGATTCTGACTTGTCTGTGGTTGGTGTGTCAAGCAGTTTGCTCATACCAATGTACACAGTGTTGAATGCAGGTTTAAGGTCATCAACAGAGATTGTCGTTGGGTTTCCTGTGACTTCAGTCTTAAACATTTTTCCATTTCTGCTGAGAACTGGATATGGTCTATCATCTGCAGAGGCTTGTGGACAGAAAAGTGGTGAACAAAAACTTGGTACCATTTGCACAGTTCAGCAAAGATGAAAGGGCAGCACGTTTGTTGATCTCTTCATGCAACAGGATGGAGCTGCCGGATCTGTGTGCGTAGTTTGTTGCCAAAATCTGTTGCCTCGATTAGTGTGTCCAGCCTGGTGCTAAAGCACTCACCGGGCAGTTGGATCAGTGGGCCATAGACAAGACCTGCTTTAGCAGATTTCAGATCATCCTTGATGGACACACAGAGGCCCAAGAAGATGATCGACAGTGTTTGTCCAACATTGCGAGTTATGTCGCTGAAGGGATGCATTTAACTGTTGATGAAGACATTGAACTAAACCATTCACTACTGGGTGATTAGCCATTGTTCAGATGTGTTTCATTCCTAACAGGGCAGCGAATGTGTTAAAACAGGTAGGATTCAAACTGCATGTCGTGGTCAGTGGTAATGCAAAGGAGAACTCTGAAATCCATCCATGAAAGAAAGTGGTTGTCACTGTTTCAGTGGTAATGTCAACTATTGAAAGACTTCAGGCGAAGATTAAAGTGGCAGATGGCAGTTAGGCTGTAAATAACCTTCAGACGGTTGGAAAGGTCTGAGGATGTCTGTATGTTCATGGTGAGATTGCTGGTTAGGGTTGCACTGACATGGTGAGTTATCTTATTCCACTCACAGGCCATACTCTGTTGCACAAATATCTTGCAGTCTTTGTTGATGTTTTGTCACACCAAAGTTAATTTAACCAAATTTGTGGGACAGAAGTTAAGTCACTAATGGTCGTGGCTTCATTGTGGAGACGTCATAGTACAATATCTCATTTGACAGTGGTACTTGGACACGGCAGAGCTGCATACTAAAAATGGCTGTGCCAGTAAATCTTGAAGGTTGTTGTTGGATTACTGTGCCAAACTGAGTGCTTCGTAATTAGCTTCACATGTAATGGCTTCTACACAAGAGAGGGTGTCGGCTGGTACATCCAGTTCTCCGTTGACACGGATTATGAGTCTTGAGTTGTCGTATATAGTTTAAGGGGTGGGCTTTGTTCAGTTTCTGATGGAAAGCATAAGTCAGTGGGTTGTGGTCAGTGACGAGTGTAAAGTGTTGACCTTTGAGCCTCGGCTGAATGAAGTTTATGCCGCATATGACTCGTGATTGTACATTGACCAGCTCTGCTGTGATGGGGTTAGCATCTGGCTGAAGAATGCTGATGGCTGCCAGTGTTGGTCTACTTGTTGCTGACATGCAGCACCTATTGTGGTCACAGATGCATCAACTATTAGGGCAAGGGGCACTCATGGACTAGGGTGTGCTAACAGCACAGCCTTAGGAACAGCAGTATTCACATTACTGAAGGCTGTCTCAGCTTTGCTTGTTCACGGCAGTCTGTTACTTGGTTTTGGTGAGCTTCATAAGTTAGTTCAGTGGGACGGCCAAGAGTGCACAGACAGCCATAGAAATTAGTGATGCTGAGAAACTTGCAACTCACGGACAGTTCACAGGTTGTAGGAGTTTGTTATAACTTCTGCCTACTCCTGTGGTGGCTATATTGATGATGTAACCCAGGAAGTGGACTCCTGATGCCCCAAAGATGCACTTGTGCTGCAAACCTACATTTAGACTATCTCTTACCTCCTCTGACTTTCTGCCGGGTGGTCCTATTGGTACATATTTGGATCACAATTTTGATAGTGATTTCTAGTTTCACTCCTAGCACTATCTTCACCTTCGAGTAATGATTATACGGTCCCCATTATTGGGTTTGACCTGCTCTCTTCTCCAAATAATACAGAAGTGCATGTCGTGCAGGGAAGGTTGCCGTCTGTGGTGTATGCTTCATCTCTGTGCCCTTCCACCATGGCATCCTTCCTTTCTGTTGTCATAGTGCACCCAAAACCCAGCACAGTCGCCATCCCATTGTGAGTGGGGGGTTGAGGAGGTCGTCAAGTACTTTCATGATGGTAGCCTCCTGACCAATAAGGGGATTGGCACTGTTGGTGCCTGCACTGCACACTCCCCATGTCTGCCATGGCATATGTGCCCATCATGACTGGGGCATGTGGACTCCCAGCAATGGATAATGGATTGCTGTGGCTGGTTGGCACCCATGGGGAGAGCCCCCATTCAGAGTGGGTGGCATCGCGGCAGATAGTTTGCACAGAAAGTGACTTAAACTTTCTCCCGCTGGTTGTCACACAGTCCGAGCAGTCACTTCAAATGGAAAGGCCTCATATGATGCAACAAGGTATGACCCCAATGCGTTGCCTTGCCTTGCCTTACCTTGCCATGTCGTGGAAGGAATGCAGGACTAAATAGTAAGGTGCAAAATCCTCGCCCCAATACCTCGTCTGTGCCAGTACTGAAGGGGACACTATTTTGGCCATATAACTTGTATTTTTGCGGAAAACATTCAAGACAAATACGGGAAGTTGCAGCCCTCTCTAAGATGAGCAGTTCCCTCGTGATTAAAACATCATCTCCTGCCCAGTCACAGGTGCTGCTCTCTTGTGAAAAGTTGGGTGACATTCCCATGACTGTCACTCCCCACAAGATTCTCAGTATGATCCAGGGCATCATCTTTCACTGTGATCTTCTTCTGCAGTCAGATGGTGAGCTGTGTTCCGACATAGAGTGATGGGATGTGCACTTCATCCATCATATCCATAGGGGACCAAAGGAAAACATAGTTGCTACTGCGGCTTTCATCTTAACTTTTGAGGGTGATAGGTTGCCTGAGAAGATGGAGGTGATAGTCTTCCAGTGTGACATGAAACCCTATGTTCCTCCTCCTTTGAGTTGTTTCTGTTGTATGAAGTTCGGACATATGTCTTCATCTTGCACTGCTACCCCTGTCTGCAGGGATTGTGGATGTCTGCTACATGTGAATGTTTCTTGTGCCCCTCTCCCCAACTGTGTAAACTGCTACAAGCTCCACTCTCCCTGCATACCAGGTTGCTTCATTTTTAAGCTTGAGAAGAAAATCCAAGACTGTAAGACTCTGGACAAGCTCTCATATCAAGAGGCCAGGAAAAGGTATGAGTGTCTAAATCCCAGACAAATGATGCAATTTTATGCTGCAGCTGCAATGTCATTGCCTCCTCTGTTGATGGTGCCTACCTCTGTTACACCTTATACAGTGGGCCAGAGCTGCCTGCCAGTACCTGTCCCCCAGGTGGTTGGGGGCCTTTCTGGTGCTTCCACAGCACCCAATTGGGAAGCATTGGATCCCCACGTGCTGGGGCACTGGTCCACTTCCGCCAGCCAGAGGCACTGCATCCTCCTCTGCCTTCTCTAGTTATGATGAGGTCCCTTGGGACTCTTCCTTCCATGGTTCCTGTTGGTCCACAGCCAGATACCAGCTGGCTGCTGGCCATTGGACTTCTTGTTCCACCTCTATACCTGAAACCAATTCAGGGAAACCTTCTCAGCCCTAGTCTTCTAAGGAGAAGGAGACAAGAAGGACAAAAAGAAGTCCTCTGAGATGAAGGAAACTCTGGTGGCCCTCACACCACAGGACTCTGCACGTACTCCCTCTGTCCCCAAGGTAGAGATCCCAGTGGCATCTGCAGCACCAGGGCTCCCCAGGCAATGTGCCACACAACCTATGTCAGTGAATGACCTGACCTCTCAAATAGTACATGCCCCCCCCCCCACTCCCCCCCACCATGGTTGCATCATCCTCCCACAGTATTCAAAGTCTTATCCTCAAGTGGAATTTTAACCGATTTTTCCACCACATACGTGAGCTTCTGGCAGCTTTTAAGGACGTACCCTGCGTTCTGTATTGCCATCCAGGAAATGTGGTTTTCAGCAACTAGGATCCCTGCCCTTCTTGGCTGCCAAGGTTATTTTAAAAATTGCACCAACTATGAGATGGTATCAGGTTGGGTTTGTATGTACATGCTGTACATATACAGTGACCTTGTGCCTCTTGATACTCCATTGTAGGCTATGGCCCTTACCAATGTTCTCTGTAAGTTTCTCGAACACATTGTGAGCAAATGTCTGTGTTGGCTCCTTGTGTCTCAGGACCTTGGCTGCATCTCAGGGCGGTTTTTGCAAAGGCTGTTCTGCTGCTGATAATTTGGTTCACCTGAAGTCCACCATCCGAACTGCCTCTGCATATCATCAGCTTGTCGTTGCTGCCTTTTTTTACCTACAGAATGCTTATTACATGACATGGCATCACCAAATCCTTACTATGTTCCACGAGTGTGGTCTCCGGGGTCCACTCCCAATATTTGTCAAGAACTTCCTGTCGCACTGTATGTTCCAGGGTCAAGTGGGTGCTTCAGTCAGTGCCGCCCACATCCAAGAGAACGAGATTCCACAGGGCTCTCTATTGAGTGTTTCTCTCTTTCTGGTGGCCATCAATGGTCTAGTGGCGGTTGTGGGGTCTTCGGTATCGCCCTCCTTATATGCTGACAATTTTTGCTTTTAATATTTCTCCTCTAGTATGGTTGTTGCTGAGTGTCGCCTACAGGGCACTATGCGAAAGGCCCAGTCATGGGCTCTCATCCGTGGCTTTTGGTTGTCACCTGCCAGGTCTCGAGTCATGCACTTCTGTCACTGTCGCACTGCCCACCCACACGCAGAGCTTTATGTAGCTGATCAATTACGTCTTGTAGTTGAGACACACCACTTTGTGGGACTAGTCTTCAATTCCCAACTGATATGGCTTAGCTACCTTCACCAACTTAAGCAAAAGTACTGGCAACACCACACTGCATCAGTAACAATAGCTGGGCTGCAGATCACTCTACCCTTAGCTGCCCTACAAAGCCCTGATTCTGTTCCATCTTGATTATGGGGGTCTTGCATATGGTTCAGCATCACCCTGAGCATTGCAGATACCAGACGCCATCATTGTGGGATGAACTTGTGACGGGAGCCTTCCGAACTAGCCCTATGAACAGCCTGCTAGTCAAGGCTGGAGTCCCTCCGCTACGTATCATGTGCCAACAAAAGCTACTGAATTATACTGTATACATTTGTAACTTCCTTGAGCATCACAACTTCCATGTCCTTTTCCCTGCAAGGGAGCTCCACCTTCCATAATGGTGACCCAGAACTGGGTTTACAATTGCCGAACATCTCCAGCGTCTCTGTTTGGAACTGCAACAGCCTTCACTGTCATCACTGGTCAGGGAGATATTGCATCTGCCCCCATAGCTTGTGCCCTGACCTCAGATATGCCTCAAAGTCTCCTTTGGTCCAAAAGATGCCATTGACCCCACAATTTTTCACTATACGTTCTTGGCTGTCCTTGAGAAGTAGCCAGGTTTGGAAACAGTATTCACCAATGGCTCAACGGTTGAGGAACGAACAGGCCTTGCATGCAGAATGTAGTGAACTCCATACTCTGCCAAATGTCTGCAGTGCCGTTAAGTTAGCCTGCACCCATGTTTGTTCTTGCACTGGCAAGAGTATCCTACTCTGTGGTAACTCACTTAGCAGCCTTCATCCTATAGACCAGTGCTACTCTCCTTATCCACTGGTTACGGCTATCCAGGATTTTTCTTGGACCTCCATCAGGCTTAGTGGCTAGTAGTTTTCATTTGAACCAACAGTCATGTTGGGATTTCAGAAAGTGAACAAGCTGACGAGGTGGCCAAGCTGTCCACCAGGATGCTGATTCTAGAAAAGGAGGTCCCAGTACCAGACCTTCAGTCATTTATGTGCCATCAATTGCTGGAAGTCTGGAACTCAGAATAGTCTGCCCTGATCTCCCCAAAGAAACTGAGAACAATTAAGGTTACCATGACAATGAGCCAGTCTTCCCTGCTAGTTTCTCGCAGAGAATCCATCTTTCTCTGTAGTCTCCACATTGGTCTCAGTTGGCTGATCCATGGCCACATACGCAGATGTGAGGACCCCTCACTGCCAACGCGGAGCCCACCTGACGATGGCCTGTTTACTCATAGACTGCTCTAATTAGGCTGCTTTGAGATGGCAACTTAATCTTGCTGAAACGTCCTATCTGTTGCTAGCAAACAATGCCAACTAGGCTGACCTGGTGTTACATTTTGCCTGCGGAGGTGGTTTCTATTCATCTCTGCAAGATAGGGCTTTTTGGCCTCATTGACTGACTGCCTATGGGGTTGGTGGGGCAACCCTCCCTCCTTCCCCCACCCCCTTTTACCCTACTCCTTCCCCCTCCCCCTTTTACCCTACTCCTTCCCCCTCCCCCTTTTACCCTACTCCTTCCCCCTCCCCCTTTTACCCTACTCCTTCCCCCTCCCCCTTTTACCCTACTCCTTCCCCCTCCCCCTTTTACCCTACTCCTTCCCCCTCCCCCTTTTACCCTACTCCTTCCCCCTCCCCCTTTTACCCTACTCCTTCCCCCTCCCCCTTTTACCCTACTCCTTCCCCCTCCCCCTTTTACCCTACTCCTTCCCCCTCCCCCTTTTACCCTACTCCTTCCCCCTCCCCCTTTTACCCTACTCCTTCCCCCTCCCCCTTTTACCCTACTCCTTCCCCCTCCCCCTTTTACCCTACTCCTTCCCCCTCCCCCTTTTACCCTACTCCTTCCCCCTCCCCCTTTTACCCTACTCCTTCCCCCTCCCCCTTTTACCCTACTCCTTCCCCCTCCCTCCTTTACCCTACTCCTTCCCCCTCCCCATTTCCCCCTCCTCCTTCCCCCTCCTCCTTCCCCCTCCTCCTTCCCCCTCCTCCTTCCCCCTCCTCCTTCCCCCTCCTCCTTCCCCCTCCTCCTTCCCCCTCCTCCTTCCCCCTCCTCCTTCCCCCTCCTCCTTCCCCCTCCTCCTTCCCCCTCCTCCTTCCCCCTCCTCCTTCCCCCTCCTCCTTCCCCCTCCTCCTTCCCCCTCCTCCTTCCCCCTCCTCCTTCCCCCTCCTCCTTCCCCCTCCTCCTTCCCCCTCCTCCTTCCCCCTCCTCCTTCCCCCTCCCCTTCCCCTCCTCTCCCTCTCCCCCTTCCCCTTTCATCCTCCCCCTTCCCCTTTCACCCTCCCCTTCCCTGCCCCCTTTCACCCTCCCCTTCCCTGCCCCCTTTCACCCTCCTCCTTCCCCCTGCCCCCTTTCACCCTCCTCCTTCCCCCTGCCCCCTTTCACCCTCCTCCTTCCCCCTGCCCCCTTTCACCCTCCTCCTTCCCCCTGCCCCCTTTCACCCTCCTCCTTCCCCCTCCCCCTTTCACCCTCCTCCTTTCCCCTCCCCCTTTCACCCTCCTCCTTTCCCCTCTCCCTTTCACCCTCCTCCTTTCCCCTCCCCCTTTCACCCTCCTCCTTCCCCCTCCTTCCCTCCTCCTTCCCCCTTTCCTTTTTACCCTTCCGCTTTCACCCTTCCCCTTTTACTCTTCCCCTTTTACCCTACCCCCTTTACCTTTTACCCTACCCCCTTTACCTTTTACCCTTCCCCCTTTACCTTTTGCCCTTCCCCCTTTACCTTTTGCCCTTCCCCCTTTACCTTTTGCCCTTCCCCTTTTTACACTTTTACCCTTCCCCTTTTTACACTTTTACCGTTCCCCTTTTTACACTTTTACCCTTCCCCTTTTTACACTTTTACCCTTCCCCTTTTTACACTTTTACCCTTCCCCTTTTTACACTTTTACCCTTCCCCTTTTTACACTTTTACCCTTCCCCTTTTACCCTTCCCCTTTTCCCCTTTTACCCTTCCCCTTTTCCCCTTTTACCCTTCCCCTTTTCCCCTTTTACCCTTCACCCTTGCCCTTTTTCCCTTCACCCTTGCCCTTTTACCCTTCACCCTTGCCCTTTTACCCTTCACCCTTGCCCCTTTACCCTTCACCCTTGCCCCTTTGCCCTTCACCCTTGCCCCTTTGCCCTTCACCCTTGCCCCTTTGCCCTTCACCCTTGCCCCTTTGCCCTTCACCCTTGCCCCTTTGCCCTTCACCCTTGCCCCTTTGCCCTTCACCCTTGCCCCTTTGCCCTTCACCCTTGCCCCTTTGCCCTTCACCCTTGCCCCTTTGCCCTTCGCCCTTTTGCCCCTTTACCCTTCGCCCTTTTGCCCCTTTACCCTTCGCCCTTTTGCCCCTTTACCCTTCGCCCTTTTGCCCCTTTACCCTTCGCCCTTTTGCCCCTTTACCCTTCGCCCTTTTGCCCCTTTACCCTTCGCCCTTTTGCCCTTTTACCCTTCGCCCTTTTGCCCTTTTACCCTTTGCCCTTTTACCCTTCGCCCTTTTGCCCTTTTACCCTTCGCCCTTTCGCCCTTTTACCCTTCACCCTTCCCCATCATCTTTCCCCCTCCTCCCCCCCCCCCCTGCAGGACCAGCGGTTAGAATACGCCCAAGGTATTCCTGCCTGTCGTAAGAGTCTCGCACACTTCGGCCTTATGTGATGGTCCCCTGTAGGATTTGACTCCATGTTGCAATATTTTCCTGAAGAGCAAGCCAATTGGGCAAGGGCGCCTTATATGGTGCATGGTGTCTATCATGCGCTGAGACCTCTTGCATCTTTTGTCGACATGGATCTGCACTTTCACTCATTCTCCAGCTGCTGGGCGAGGTCACCATCCTAGGTGCATTTTTCTCCATCCTCTGTGCAGTATCGCTTTCTGTGCTGTTGACGATAATGGACTTCTTAGCTTGTTTGCATCTGATATCCAGCACGGTAGCCAGTTCATTGTGGTGGGGCCGCCATGTACCCTGTTGGTTGTAGCCCTGTGACCACACTCTGCTGATGCCTGCGCCATTAACTCCCCACATATGCCAAGGAGTAGATGCCCGTCATCCTGGGGCATCAGGACTCCCGGCAATGGCCATCCTGCCAGGTGGCCTTTGCTGCGGCTGTGTGGTGCCTGTGGGGAGGCCCCCTGGTTGGAGTGGGTGGCATCAGGGTGAATGACACACCATAAAGCATAGTATGTCATCTCTTGCTGGTGGTCAAACACCAGCAGTCTCTAAGCGGTCAAGGTCTAACTTCAGTGCTAAGAAATACGACCCCAAATCGTTCCCTCTCCTGGCCACACCGAGGGAGGAACACCAGGCTAAGGATGGCAGTGATGCTTATTCACCCCAGTACCTTGTATGTACTTGAGTTGATGGGGACTCTTTCTTGTCAATGAAACTTCAGTTTTTTGTGGAACATTTAGAGGAGAAGTTTGGGAAGGTGGAGGGATTGTCCAAAATGCGGTCAGGGTCAGTCTTGACCAAAACAGCATCCTCTGCCCAGTCACAGGCACTACTCACCTGTGACAAGCTGGGGGATGTTTTTGTCTTCATCACGCCCCATAAGAGCTTAAATACAGGCCAGGGTATCATATTTCACAGGGACCTTCTTTTGCAGTCTGACGATGAACTGCGTGCCAATTTAGAGTGGCGAGGTGTCCATTTCGTCTGGCGCGTCCACCAGGATCTGAGGGATAATCAGGTTGCCACCGTGCCGTCATCTTGATCTTCGAGGGTGACGCATTACCTGAGAAGGTCAAGGTGATGGTCTACCGCTGTGACGTAAGGCTATATATCCCTCTCCCCAAGTGGTGCTGTAAGTGCTGGAAGTTCAGCCATTTGTTTTTCCACTGTACTTCCAGCATCACCTGTCGTGATTGTGGACGTCCTTCACATCCCAATACTCCCTGTGCCCCACCTCCCATCTGTGTCAACTGCAGAGAGCACCACTCGCCAGACTGTAGGATTCTTCAGAAGGAAAGAAAATTAATGGAATACAAGACCCTGGACTGACTGATCTACACTGAGGCTAAGAGAAAATATGAGAGGCTACATCCTAAGCATATGATGTCAACCTACATCGCCACTATGACAACAATTCTACCATCTTCCATTCCACCGCATACAGTTGGCTCTCTGAGCCGTCAGACTTCACCTACCCCCTTGATGGTGGGGGGCACTTCCGTCACAGTTGCTCCTGCACAACCTACTTCAGGAGCAACAACCCCCCCCCCCCCCCCCCCACTCCAACCATTGGGGACGTCAATCCCCACTTCTCAGCTGGAGAAACGTAAGTATTCTTTGGCTCCTCTCACCAGCAAGGGATCCCTTGGGTCACTCCCTTCCCAGGTTCCTACCAGTGGCAAAGCTGACACCTGCCAGTGGCTGAAGCAACCACAGGTAGATAGTGGTAGGGCTTCACAGTCCTCCTCAGTCCATGAGACTGAATCAGTGAAGCACTCCCAGCCTGACAAACCTGAGGAGCAGAGAGAGAAACCTAAAAATAGGAAGACCACCAAGAACCAAGGCAGTGCAGTAGCGCACCCACACCACCACTACCTACAAGCTGTGTGTCTGAGGATGAGATGGAGATTCTGGCATCCGCTGAGGACCTAGATCATGCTGGGCCATCAGACACAATCGATGTCGATCACACAGGTACTCATCTGGTGGTAGCAGGTGACCCTGAGGTGTAGACTGCCTCATTGAGTGTTTCATGCCTTCCCAGTCTCACGATCATGTAATCCTCCAGTGGAACTGCAGCAGTTTTTTCCACCTCCTGGCTAAGTTACGGCAACTGTTAAGCTTTACACCTGCTTTCTGGATTGCCCTCCAGGAAACATGGTTCCCAGCAATGCGGATTCCTGCCCTCCATGGCTATAAGGGATACTACAGGAACCGTAGTGACTGTAATAGTGGTCAGGTGGATTTTGCATAGTATATGTCCTGAACTCAGTATACAGTGAACCTGTGCCCCTTCAAACCCCTCTTGAAGCTGTGGCTGTCAGAATAAGGACGATGCGGGAAATAACTGTCTGCAATGTAATTCTTCCTCCAGATGGTGCAGTACCCCTGAACGTATTGGCTGCACTGATTGATCAACTCTCTAAACCTTTCCTACTTTTAGGAGATTTTAATGTGCATAACCCCTTGTGGGGTGGCACCATGCTTACTGGCCAAGGTAGGGAGGTCGAAAATTTACTGTCATGACTCCTCTGCCTCTTATATACAGGTGCACCCATGTATGTCAGTGTGGCACATTCCCCATCTTCCTGTCACTCCCCTGGCATCATGCCTGTGGACACCTACCCAGATGGGCTTCAAAAAAGGCAGACTTGGAAGCCTTCACCTCTGCTGTCACTGCTGAATCTGCTCCACGTGGTGCCATTGATGTCGTCGTTGAGCAGGTCACTACGACGATCGTTTCTGCTGTGGAAAACGCAATCTCTCGTTCTTTAGGGTGCCCCGGCGAAAGACAGTCCCTTGGTGGTCACCAGAAGTCGCTGAGGCAATTAAAGAGTGCCAGCGAGCTCTACAGCGATATAAGTGGCACCCTTCCCTAGAGCACCTAATGGCCTTTAAGCGGCTCTATGCCTGTGTTTGCCAACTTATCAAACGACGGAAGCAGGAGTGTTGGGAGAGGTATGTGTCGACCATTGGGTGCCACAAGTCACCTTCCCTAGTCTGGATGAAGATCAGACATGTTTGTGGGTACCAGACCCCAACAGGCATAATATCTTCACACGCAAGCGTGATTGCCAAGCACTTTGCTGAGCACTATGCTCGAGCCTCTGCGTTGGAGAACTACCCACCCAGCCTTTCGCACCTTCATATGGCAGATGGAAAGGAAAGTCCTCTTGTTCACTAAACACCACAGTGAACCCTATAATGCCCCATTTACAGAGTGGGACCTCCTCAGTGCCCTTGCACATTGCTCCGACGCAGCTCCAAAGCCGGATCAGAGCCACAGTCAGATGATTAAACATCTCCCATCTGATTACAAGCGACATCTCCAACCGGATCTGGTACGATGGCGTCTTGACATCGCAATGGCAGGAGAGCACCATCATTCCGGTGCTCAAACCCAGTCAAAACCTGCTTGATGTGGATAGCTACCAGCCCATCAGCTTCACTAACTGTCTTTGTAAGCTGCTGGAACGTATGGTGTGTCAGCGAATGGGTTGAGTCCTGGAGTCACATGGTCTACTGGCTCCATGTCAGGGCAGTTTCCGCCAGGGTCGCTCTACCACTGATACTCTTGTGTCCCTTGAGTCTGCCATCTGAACAGCCTTTTCCAGATGCGAACATTGATTGCAGTCTTTTTTGACTTCCATAAAGCATACGACATGACCTGGCAACATCATATCCTTGTCGCATTGTATGAATGTGGTCTCCAGGTCCTGCTCCTGATTTTTATCCAAAACTTCCTGTCGCTCCATACTTTCCGTGTCCAAGTGGGTGCCTCTCGTAATTTCCCCCATATTGAGGAGAATGGCGTTCTGCTGGGCTCGGTACTGATTGTCTCTATTTTTTGTGGCTATTAACGCTCTAGCAGCAGCTGTAGGGCTGTCAGTCTCACCTTCTCCGTATGGAGGTAGCTTCTGCATTTTGTACGGCTCCTACAGCACTGGTGTTGCTGAGCGGTGCCTACATGGAGCCATTCACTAGGTGCAGTCATGGGCTCCAGCCCACGGCTTCCAGTTTTCAGCCGCAAAGTCGTGTGTCATGCATTTCTGTCGGCGTCACACTGTTCATCCAGAAATAGAACTTTACCTTAATGATGATCCATTCATTGTAGTGGAGACATAGTAATTCTTAGAACTGGTTTACGATGCCCGATTGACTTGGCTACCTCACCTTCGTCAGCTTAAGTAGAACTGCTGGCAGCACCTCATTGCCCTCAGCTGCCTGAGCAACACCAACTGGGGTGCAGATCGCTCTACTCTGCTGCAGCTCTACAGAGCCCTTGTTCAATCCAGCCTTGACTATGGGAGTCTGTTTTACGGTTTGGCAGTGCCCTCAGTGTTGTGTTGACTCGACCCAGTGTACCACTGTGGTGTTTGCCTAGTGACGGGAGCTTTTAGAATGAGTCCGGTGGTCAGTGTCGTGTTGGAGGCCAGAGTCCCTCCATTGAAGGTTAGGCATGCACAACTGCTCGCCACTTACGTTGCACAAGTTCGTAGTTCCTCTATGCATCCAAATTACCGTCTCCTTTTCACAACCACGGCAGTTCATCTCCCCCATGGGCAGCCGAGGTCAGGGCTTATGATTGCGGTTCGCATCTGGTCCCTTCTGTCTGAACTGGAGTCCTTCCCGTTACCACCTCTCCTTAAGATCCATTCACGTATACCTCCAAGGTGTACACCTAGGCCGCAGATTCTTTTGGACCTTTCGCATGCCCCTAAGGACTTGGTTAACCATGTGGCTCTCCGCTATCACTTTCTCTTTATGTACCGGGGTCATGAAGTGGTTTACACCGATGGCTCGATGGCTGATGATCACATAGTCTTTGTGTATGTTCATGGAGGACAGATTGAACAGCACTCCTTGCCAGATGGTTGCAGTGTTTTCACTGCAGAGCTGGCGGCCATATCTCATGCTCTTGAGCACATCCGCTCATGCCCTGGTGAGTCATTTCTCCTGTGTAATGACTCCTTGAGCACCCTACAAGCTATTGACCAGCTCTACCCTTGCCATCCTTTGGTAGCGTCCATTCAGGAGTCCATCTATGCCCTGGAATGGTCCTGTCATTCAGTGGTGTTTGTGTGGACCCCAGGACACATCAGAATCCCAGGCAACAAACTTGCCGACAGGCTATGCTGAAACCGCTTTTGGAGATGGGCATGTCCAAAATTGACATGCGTCTATCTTACGCTGCAGGATTTTTCGGCTTTGGGATATGGAATAGCATAAAAGTACGCACAACAAACTGCATGTCATCAAGGAGACTACGGTTGTGTGGAAGTCTTCCATGCGATCCTCTCACAGGGAATCAGTTGTCCTCTGCCGGCTCCACATTGGCCATACGTGGCTCACACATGGTTACCTCCTCTGTCGCGAGGACCCACCTCGGTGGTGCTGTGGCTCGCAAATGATGAACCTCCACCACATGCTGGACTGCCCATTTTTAGCTGCTGTGCGGCAGACTTTTAAGTTTTCCAGCACCCTACCTTCAGTGTTGGACAACAATGCCTCAACAGCAGATTTAGTTTTACGTTTTATTCATGAGGGTGGGTTTTATCATTTGATCTATGTTTTAGCGCATGGCCTTTGTCCCTCTGTGTCCTCCATACTAGTGCTTTTAGGGTGGAGGTTTTAATGTTTTGTGGAGTGGTTGGCTTCTCCTTTTTATTTTCATCGTCATACAGCCATGGTAATCTGCTCTCTTGTTTTTATCTCTTCTACATGTTTCTTGCATCTCTCTGTGGTTTTCTTGTCTGATTTTTTCCATTTTAGTGTTTGTTGCCCTTCTGTTATTTTTGTGGTTTTCTCCTTTCTCCCAGCTGTGTTTTGTGTGTCTTGATTATTTTACTCCCACCCACACAGAATTATTTTAATCACAATGAGGGACCAATGACCTAGAAGTTTGCTCCCTCCCACCCTCTTTTAAACCAACCAACCTTTTCCCCTTCCCCTCCCCCCCTTCCCCTCCCACTTTCTACACATGACAGATGTTGAGATCTCGTGTAATTTAATCCATAAAACATTCGAAGTTCTACACAACTTTGCATAGACTGAAAGGCATTCTCATAAAATCGAAGAGACCAAAAGAGGTACATATGGCGGTTTTATCTATGTCTTCTGGAGCAACTGGTACTTGGGGTACCACATGTACCAAGTCTGATGTGAAAAAGGTGTGCCTGCTGTGGTTGTTGAACACAAAATCTTTAATGTGTGTGACCAGATATCGATCAGGAATTGTTCTAGCATTGGTTTTCTTGGGAACTATGTGTAGTGGCGAGGCTGGGCAACTGCTGGACGGGCAGTAGATTCCTTGTGCGAGCGTAAAGGTAAGCTCTTGTTTTGTTACTTTCAACTTTTCTGGTGTTAGGCAATGAGGTCAACCATGAATTGACGCTCCTGGTGTTGTCAGTATTTAATGTACTGTTGAATGCCGTAGTGGTGCTAATGTCTGTAGTCGCCAAGTTATCTCCGGGAACTGCTTGAGAAGTTCTACGTCCAGATAATCACTTGAGATCATTTGCACAACAATATTATCCACACAGTGTACACACCCATCGCTGGCCAAATTAGTGATGATGTCGAGTAGACACTGATTATGAAGGTCTTGTAGCAGACTGTAAAATGATAGAAAATCTGCTAGAAGGATAGGATGCATCACATCAGCCACAATAAATTGTCATTCAGACTTACAATGTAGACCTAGGTTTAGCAACTCTGCCATACGACTGTATGTTTGGATGGTAGAATCATTGGCAGCAAAGAGACAATAGTCATCACTACTGCAGTGAGGCAGGCAGGAAGATGGATGTGCTAATACATCAGTTCCTGTGTCCGCTGAGAATTGCAGTTTTGATAGAACTCAGTGACAGACAGCTGATGGCTGCCATTTGGAATGCCAGTCACCATCATTGCTGACAATCCGGTGCCTTTCCCATCTCATATGGAAGTTTACTTTTCCATACTTCAGTGCCAAACTGGCTGTGGTACCAACAAATCTTTGCAGCTGAGGCTGATTGGCTGCATTTCCTCTGTGAGCAGTGGTACTGTGGCTGGCAACTGTTACGCTGCATTTGAAGAGCAATGACTTCTATAGTAAGCCAGTAAGTTCAACGCCTGCAATGATGTGATAGTACTATCTGACGGTGAGCCAATAACTGCTACACCTATGGATGGTTAAATTTCTGCAATGTGGTCTACAGCTTTGGACTGTGACAGACGAGTGATCGGGCATTCTTGATCATAGAATACCAGTCAATGCTTGTTCACAAAGGCAGAATGTCCTGCACTTCCATGGCCATGTCTTTAACACAGATACAATGTAACTGTATATGGTTTCATCAGCAGCGACATTAGCTGGCACAAACTGACTCTCCAGTTTTGCAAACCACAATACTAGGTTTTGCTGACAGAATGGTGGTGGTTAACTGTGACCCTTTTAATTGGCAAACTCGAAGGCACATCAACAGTCAGTGGTAGATTCGACATCGCAAAACTATAGTTCAGTAAGTGGACGGTGCGTGGCTGGTGTAGTTGACCTGCACTTGATGTTTGTGACAGTACTATGGTTCAATGTGCAAACAGCTGACACAATTGGATCATGCTTGACATTCGAAGCAAAACTATATGAAATGTCAATCAACTCCAAATGTCAATCAGCTCCAGGGATCACGGTGGAGTCACCAAAAATGTTGTGGTTTGGAGTAAATCTGCTTTAATGCAGCATTTAATAACACAATGTGCAAAAGCATAAAACAGTCTGATAATACAAATGGAGAATCAACCTGGGGAATCATTATGAAAACCAAAGAATAAACAAACATCAGCAATAATGTCTCTTAGCATAAACACTTTTCGTCTTGGACATATTTAATATAATGATGCACAATTGTTATAATTTCATTGCCCTTATGTACACCACACATCATTGAAACTTGGACTTCATGGTTTTCAGCTACTATTAGCTTGATTTGAGACTTAAAACAAAATCCTCCAACCAAAACACTCTTCATTGTGCACTCCATCTCCCTTGAATTTCAGTTTCAGTTCAGACGCTTTTGTGCAGCCACCTCAGATTTGTAAAGTTCATGCCAAGGATTCTAAGTGCACAACTGAAAGGCACACACAGTTAACACTTGATCTCTCTTTCCATCATACAATCTGATAACAAAGATCTTCACAGAAAAGCTGTGTTCTTACAATAAATATTATCAAATACAATTAGGTAGTAGCACAGTCACTCACAAAAATGACAAAACTCCTCATGAAATTCTAATCAAGTGTACCTTCCAACAAATTATATCCATTCTAAAAGTTACACAGGCCAGATTTAATTTTCTTTTAATGAGCAGAATCAATATCAGGTGGAGTAAATCAAAAGTTCTTTTCAATAAACAGTTTCTGAAATAACCCAGAGTAGCAGTAACACTAGCTCGCAGAGTAAAAAACCCATGAGGTGCACCTAAATTTGAAAAATCTGGTCTATTCAAATTAACAATAGAGTAATGGTCCCAAATGCACAAATCAAGTTCCTGTATTGCATGTGCCCAACATTTCTAGTCCAATATGCTCTCGGACTGCAGTTGTGAAAACTCAAAAATAAACAATGCGGCATACCTAATACACAATATGCCCTAGGCTGCACCAGTACACTTTATATTCCACCTACAATTTCTTCTGGTACACTGAGTACCGGCCCTTTGTAGCTGCAGTGAAGTGGACTGCTTTTTCAGCTTATAACTTCAACGATAATCCACTTGAGATTTCCGCAATCATTCAGTTAGTGCATGAATAGTTCAGAGATCGTCTAGTTTGACACCATAAATAATATTCATTTACATCTCCCAAGCAATGGCATCCTTAAAACAAGAGTTACTCTACAGTAAAGAGATTACCTGTTTTATTGTACTTGCAAAGTGTCTCTCGCCTGTAGAAATTACTATCACGTGATTTGCTCAAACACTGAATGTAATGGATCATGTATTATTACTGCCTGTTAAAAAGATCGAGGCTTTTCTGTTCCTTTAAATATAGTAGAAGCACATGGATCATGGATTCATACTTGTTTCAAATACTGTCATTACTTTGTAGGTTATAGCTAGTTCCATCAGACTGCTCTACCTTAAATGGTTACACAAAAATGTTGTAATTTAGTAGTATTAACTTGTTACAAATTTTCATGTTTTTTCATTATTTTCTTTTTGTTCATTTGATATGAGCAAATTTCACTTTTCTAGCTTTTCACATTGAGAGTTTTTAATATTTAAAAAAAGATTAGAGACAATTGAATTGACATTTGTTAATCAATGGAAAATTCATGGTTAATAAGGACAATATTGTAAAAGGGTAGATTGCAACTCTCAATACAGCAGAGCTACTGAGTTGCAGATAGGCACAACAAAAAGGACTATCAAATAAATAATCTTTTGCGGCTGGAGACAGACAGAGTTTGTTTGTTTGTTTGTGTGTTTTGTCTAATCCTGATGAAGGCTTTTCTGGCCAAGAACTTTCTTGTTTGACAGTCTTTTTGTTGTACAAATCTGCGACTCAGCATCCGTGCTGTATGATGAGTAGCAGTCTATCCTTTTGATAATATTTACTTTTTTTAATTTTTTGTTGAATAACTCTAATAATGGACCTATTCATTTGCATTCCAGGGATAATGGTTTGCACAATGCAGGAGTTTGAAAAATTAGTGTCATTAAATTGACATTCATTGTTTATTGAAGTGAATTAAGAGCAAATATTAACTGTGTTTACTGCAGCTAAGTGCATAATATGGTATAAGGGATAAATTGTGTTCTGAGGGTGTGACAGAATGGACGTGGGGGGGATTAGGGGTAAAAGTGTGAGGGAAGGCAGGTCGCTGAATTGTATTCATTCACTTCCGGCCGCCATAGGTCTGCAAATTGAGGAGTGAACAGATGAGTCCCCACTTGGTCTCGACCCTACTATGTCACAAGAAGCAGGTACCAGGTGTTTCACAAAGCTGTACTGCTCCTTCCGCAGTTTGCCTTATGAATTAGTGGCAATCCAATGCACAGACGTGCCTGTAGGTGGTTATTTTGTGCCCCATGTGTTAACACTGCATGGAATGCAGATAGTAGTTACTAGTGAAACTAATGCAAGAAATGCAGTGGACAGCACTACATGCATCTCTGCACATTGGTCTACACTGTGAGATGGGAAACTGATTCTTAGGCAACCTGTATGACAGTTGCAGTCTTAGCCTAGAAAAGACCGGTTTCTCCACCATGAGCACTGCTCATTCTTCAGTTTGACAGGTTATGCCTCCCCAGCTTTCTCATCCATTTCCTTTATGTGAGGAGACAAAATAATGTCAGTGAGTCCATTTTTTATATCATGGAGCTGTGACGTTCGCCTGCTTTATTTCTTTATTGATAGTCCTTTCTGTCAATGTACTGCGTTGTTATACTGGCTCAAAAATGGAGGGTGGAAGTTCAACACTGACTAATGTAAATGATGTAGCCGACAGTTGCACAGTTGCGTTTCACAGTTCTTTACTTTCACTTTTCACAACCTCCCATTATTACACAGTTAATATGGCCAGTTCACTGTTGGTTAACTTTTGATAAGCCTCATTAATAGTTTGCAGGCAAACGTCAGCATACTGCTACAATAGTAAACCGTTGAACATCTATGAGCAGTACAAACCTAACCACACAGTTCTTGAATAATATGGTACGTGCGGCACTATTGAACAGACAAGTCATTATTTTAACAGATGGCCTATTGTGTTACACTTATTTCACTATGCGTTGTCGTTGACCTAACAAATACAGGTTCCTTGTCTGAAAACTGGTTGTGGACTGACTGTCTTGGGACCAAAATTTGGGCCTATATATATCCTCACAATAATAGGCCCCGTTACAGAACGTACAACTGAAACATAACTCATTCAATTAACTGAATATGTAGAAAAATTCCTTCTTTTTAACAGTTTCTTCTACTACAAGGGTTCGGCCAAATCACTTGTTTAAATAATGAAATTAATAGATTTAGTTATACGAACAATACTTTTGACAAACCTGGTAATTACTTTGGAGTTAATTAAGGGCTGGCTTTGCTAATATGTTTTCGAATGGAGCCAAATGAATCATTAAGAATCCAAGTATTTCTTCTTCTAAATGTTTATAATTAGCATAGAATTTATATTTGTTTTAAAGTCAACAATAGAATCTAAGTCATGAAACAATTACTAATTTCACCCTATAAAAAAGTATTAACTAGGAATGGTCAAAATAAATCAGGAAATTGATTACATACACAAAACTAAGCACAAAATTAGACCTGGTGTTATATTTCTTACAACTGAGGGGCAACCTTTCTCTTTCATGAAAATGCAGATTATACTCATGTATGTTAATGCTAATTAGTCAGACATGAAAAAATGAATTTTAAGGAAGCAGATGGCTAAACAAGAGAGGAAGTAAAGAGATCCCAGCTTGCTTTGTCACAGAGTTAATTTCATTTTATGAAGTAAGTACTTATATGCAAATATTGAGTTCTTATGTAAAATATACCACTTTAAACAATGGCTGAGAAGTGTTTAATTTGTAAGTGTGATGTTACCAGTGACCTATGTAATGTTGGTGGGAAAGGGATTTCAGGTAAATGCAAGTTATTCAAGGGAAGATGAGAATGCTGCAGGCTTCAGGAGCTAAAAACAAGTTGGTGTTCATGAATCTCACAAGAAAAAAAAGGGGGGGGGGGAGAGAGAGAGAGAGAGAGAGAGAGAGAGAGAGAGAGAGAGAGAGAGAGCTGACTCAGTTAGAATTTCTGAAAGAAATTCTTTCAGAGGAGCAGCCTTCATCAAGGGGAGCCCCACATTTGTGTTCAGCTGAACTGAAATTTGGTTAGAAAGCTGTCAGTCTCGTGTGGAAGCTGTTGACGGTAAATTTCTTGAAAAATAGAAGACAAAAACAGTTGTGCTTGGAAGGCTTCCAGTGTTCAAACCCTCAATTAGGACAATATAATTACAGTTCATACTGTGAGAGCAAGGATGCCTGAAGACATATGCGCTCTATTAGTGATCTCCAGAGGCAAAGTATCATGAAGACTTCAATAAAAAGTTCAGAAAAGGAGGATGCCCTGAGGACAAAGAAATTTCTGCATCAATAGAGGAGATACTCAGTTATGTAGATGGAAATGATGACTGCCAATTCACCTTAGATGAGCTGTTGGAGCAGGTTTCATGAGTAATATCTGATGTAGAGACAGTCGTTGAAAAATATAGGGAACACATTGTTTTCAGCACAATTTACACCAGAAAAATTGTCTTAAACTTCCGTAGTTCAGGTAAAAGTTTTTAACTGTGTGTGTTGTCCCTGAAAGTATAAAAATAAACAAAGAGAATGGGAGAGAATGGTAATAGCAGCTGCTACAGTAATCATGGTTTAAATTGAGTCAATGGTGTATGAAAGTTGTTTTCCACACTGTGACAAATTCTGTAGTGTGACAGAGAATGTGGTACTTTGTATACTCTGTGACTTCAGGAGAAAAGGGCAAAACAAAAAATTGAAAAAAACCTGACATCTAAACAGCATGACTTCATTGCTGCCATTCGGTTTCGATCATCTATATCGCCTATCCCACATGCTACAGCTCTCTGCATTCACAGGAACTTTGGATGAAATAATCTGATCACTGTACCTGCTGGTTAGGGGTTTAATAGACCTTATCATGAAGTTCAACAGCTAGAGCTATCAACTTTCCATCACACTGAAGACTGTCTCCAAGCGTAACATTCTGACAGTATGTATTTGACAATGTCAGTTTCATTGTCTCCTCTATCAGTTGCTAGAATACTTATCACAGCATGGGAGTCATTGAATAGGTCACACCATCCTCATCTCTCCCAACATCTGGAGAGACCCAGAGGCTTAAATCAGCTCCATCTACAACAGAAGTAGACCATCACAGAATTTCAGATATTTCAAAATTGGACAAGCAATGCATTATGGCAGATTACTGTTGTAGACTTGAACATGATCAGTTCCATTCCCTCTGATATAGTAATAGCAACCATGCAAGATACATTGTGAATCTGTGGTAAATGCCGCCAATCAATGCAGACCACTCTCCAAGTGTCAGCAATTCCTAGATGGAAGAGTTTTATGCACTATACCAGTAACACAATTAATGATGAAAGAAAAGCAGATGCTTTGCTGCCATTCATTAATTCACCACCAAGTGAGTGCGAGAGGCATTCAATAAGTAATGCAACAATGTTTTTTCTCGCCAATTTTGCTTGAAAAAAGGCAGAATTTGTTGTGAGCTGTCATGAAATATTCCCATATTAACCAGTATAGTTTCATAAAGTTCCTGTAGTTGGCAGTGCTATACATAGCCTCCAAAATGGCTTCTGTAACGGAAGTGTGTTCCAAGCAGATAGCGATCATTGGGTTTCCTTTCGTGGAAAACCAGAGCATTGCAGATATTCATAGGTGACCTGGCAGTGAGCAAAACCTTGGTGGATCATTAGGCGAGGTGTCTATCATCACCACAACAAGGTCATGCAGACCTATTCTATCTCCCACATGCCAGCTGGCTGCACACAGATCTGGCTCCTGCAAACTTGAAACATGCAGACACACTCATTCAAGGTGATCAATGAATCACAATCAAACAATTTGCTGTGCAGCTGAACACCTGTTGTGCTGACACACTCTTCCACCAGTTGGGGTACGAAAAGGTGCTTGCCTGCTGAGTTCCTAATCACCTAAGAGAAAACCGTAAAGAGCAACGAAGGAATTGCTTGGGCATTATGATGCTGATTGTGATAATTTTTTTGTCAAACATGGTTACAGGCAATGAAACATGGGTTCATCACTTCAAACCAGAAACAAAATGGCAATCCATGGAGTGTCACCACACCACTTCCCTGAATAAAATGTTCAAAGCTGCACTCTGAGCGGGTAAAGTCATGGCGATAGTCATCTGGAACTCTGAAGGGGTTATTCTGTTTGATATTCTCCCTCACTATGCAACAGTCAACTCTAAAGTGGACTACGCTACCCTCAGGAAATTGAAGAAATGACTTCAATGTGTTTTTCAACACCACAAAAATGCAAATTACTTTCTCCTTCTCCATGACTAAGCAAGGCCTCGAACAAGTCCGCACACACAAAAGGAGCTCACAAAATTTCGTTGGACTGTTCTTCCTCACCCACCCTACAGCCCATATCATGCACCTTCCAACTCCCAACTGTTTGGCCCAATGAAGGATGCACTCTGCAGGAAGCAGTATGTGGATGATGGTGAGGAGGTTATTGTTGCAGTAAGACATTGGTTTTGGCATGAACCAGTACAGTGTTACGATGTGGGCATACAGGCCCTCCCAGAAAGGTGCCTTAAGCCCGTCCCATTAAACAGAAATTATATTGAAAAATAGGATTTTGTAGCCAAAAGAGTGGGGAATAATATTGTATACTGGAATCCTGAATGAAACCAATCTGCCTTCAGAAAAACGTGTGTTGCATTACTTATTAAATGCACCTCATAGAACACAGTGTACACAGCTTTATAATGCACTGTCAATGATAAAACAGCAATAAAGTGCTGCATTTTCCTACTCAGTCACTTTACCACCGATATTACATAGATCACGGATGACATCACACTTGTAAATGAAATGCTTCTCAGCCAGTGTTTACAGGACTGTGGTTTATGTAAAAACTCACACTTAATAGTGTAAGAGCTGAAAAAATAACCTCATGTAATGTACAGTTAAAATCCTAGTGATCAACTACTGAAGAAACTCAAAAGAGTGGCAGAGTTTGAAGCACTTCTAAAAACAATGGAGCTCGCATAATACTATGTACAGAAATGCACCTAAGACCTACAGCAGTGAGGATTTTTGGGCAAATGTGTGTATTAAAAGGGTAGGCAAATGGAAACTGGAGATAATGTATTTGTCATAATACACAAGAAACTTGAATCTATCAAGATAGGAATTGAAACTGTATGTGAATGTGAGTCAGTAACGTCTAGTACCAAGGATTTGTGAGAACTTACAATTGATTTCTTGTGTTGGTCACCAGACTCATCCTCAGAATTAACTGAAGACTTTAGAGAAAACATCAGCTCACTAACACATATTGAGTTAACTAGATAAAGCAGCAGTAATCATGCCTTATGAGGAAATTCCAAAAGTCTAGCCCTGGGCAGGATCATACAGAAGAACTGTGGTTGAGTTCAGCAGATTTGCACCGTAGAACATTGGATAATGGGAAGGATTCTCCATCACCAACAGGCTTGGTAAAGAAGCTTCTAAAGAAACAACAGCTACTGCACAGTATATGGAGCTTCAAGATTTCAACAATTACCCCAGCAGAATCTTGTCAAAAGCCCCTTTCTAAATTTAAAGAAATTCTGGTTACATGTACAGGAAGTCAGTGGTAACAAAGTTAGTATCCAAACACTTGTGGATGACAAAGATTCAGAATTTAGGATAACAAAGCAAAAGCTTAAATGTTGAATTCTGTTTTCAAATATTCCTTTACAGTGGTGTTGAGTAACAGCTGAAATTGCTGAAATTAAACAAGGCACCAGGACCAAATGGAATCCCTATCATATTGCAGACAGAACTTGTGGACAAATCAGGCTCTCTATTGTGCATACTATATCGCAAATCCCTCAGACAAAAAGCTGTACCCATTAGTTGGAAGAAAGCATAGGTCACAAGAGTCTACTGGAAAGGTAGCAGATGTGATCCACAAAACAAACATCCATCTATTGTGAATTCTTAAAATATATTCTGGGCACAAACTTAATGAACTACCTCAAACAGAATGGCATTTTCCACGACAACTACACACATGAAAAAAAGTTTTGCATCACCTCGGTTCCGAGAGTTTCAGAACCTCTACAGAAAATTGGGATATAGAGCAACATAAACATACTTTCCACCCTTTTTATTGCTCATGAAAACCACACATTGCATGTTGTACCACCATACAGCAAGACCTTCAGAGGTTGTGGTCCGGATTGCTGTACACACCAGTGCCTCTAATACCCAGTAGCATGTCCTCTTGTATTGGTGCATGTATGTATTCGTTGTGGCATACTATCCACAAGTTCATCAATGCACTGTTGGTCCAGATTGTCCCACTCCTCAACGGCGATTCGGCATAGATCCCTCAGAGTAGATGGTGGCTCACGTCTCCGTAAACAGCCCTTTTCAATCTATCCCAGGTATGTTCGATAGGGTTCATGTCTGGAGAACACGCTGGCCACTCTAGTCGAGCGATGTCATTATTCTGAAGGAAGTCATTCACAAGATGTTCACAATGGGTGTGCAAATTGTCATCTCTGAAGACAAATGCCTCGACAATATGGTTGCACTGCTGGTCGGAGGATGGCATTCACGTACTGTACAGCTGTTACAGCGCCTTCCATGACCACTACCGGCATACGTCGGCCCCACATAAAGCCACCAGGGAACTTCCACCTTGCTGCACTTACTGGACAGTGTGTCTAAGGTGTTCAGCCTGACCGGGTTGCCTCCAAACATGTCTCCAACAGTTGTCTGATTGAAGGCATATGTGACACTCATTGGGGAAGGGAACGTGATGCCAATCCTGAGTGGTCCATTCGGCATGCTGTTAGGCCTATCTGTACCGAATTGCATGGTGTTGTGGTTGCAAAGATAGACCTTGCCATGGACGTCGGGAGTGAAGTTGCGCATCATGCAGCCTATTGCACATAGTTTGAGTCGTAACACGACGTTCTGTGGCTGCACGAAAAGCATTATTCAATGTGGTGTCTTTGCTGTCAGGGTTTCCTCCAAGCCATAATCCGTAGGCAGTGGTCAACCACTGCTGTAGTAGCCCTTGGGTGGCCTGAGCAAGACATGACATAGACAGTTCCTGTCTCTCTGTATCTCCTCCATGTCCGAACATCATCACTTCAGTTCAGTCTTAGACGCCTGGACACTTCCCATGTTGAGAGCCCTTCCTGGCACAAAGTAACAATGCAGATGTGATGGAACTATGGTATTGACTGTTTAGGCATGGTTGAACTACAGGCAACACGAGCTGTGTACCTCTTCCCTGGTGGAATGTCCGGAACTGATTGGCTTTCAGACCCCCTCCATCTAATAGTCACTGCTCATGCATGGTTGTTTACTTCTTTGGGCAGGTTTAGCGACATCTCTGAACAGTCAAAGGGACTGTGTCTGTGATACAATACCCACAATCAATGTCTATCTTCAGGAGTTCTGGGAACCGGGGTGAGGCAAAACTCTTTTTGATATGAGTAGCATGGATTCCATAAACATTGGTCATCCAAAACCCAATTCAAGGTTTTCCCATATAACATCCTGAAAAATCATGAACCAAGACAATTGGGTAGTTGCAACATTTTTAATTTTATTTCTGAAAAGCATTTGACTCGGTACCATATATGTCCATTAAACGATCATATGGAAGTGTCAAAGAAATTTGCGACTAGTTAAGGCTTTCTTGGTAGGGTAGACAAAGAATGTGATTGTGAAAGGAGTGTCACTGTCAGAAGTAGAAGTAACCTCAGGTATATTCCATGGAGGTATGTTCTGACCTTTGTGATTCTTGTTGTGTATTAATTACTTGGCAAGTAATATTAATAGTAACCTTGTAGTTTTGCAGAAGATGCAATAAAGTACTATTTGTAAAACAATACACAGATATCCAATCCAACCACGGTAAGATTTCTAAGTGGTGCTAAGATTGACAACTTTATTTAAATGTTCATAAATGTAAACATCTGTACTTCAAAAATCGAAAAAATATGGTATCTTGTCACTACAATCAGTGATCGTGATTGGTATCAGTCAACTCACCAAATGCCTTAGCGTAACAATTTGGGTGTGTTAATTGAAATGTGCACACAGACTCAATTGTAAGTAAGCCAAATGGAAGACTTAGGTTCATTGGTAGAATACTGGAAAAATTCAGTCTACAAAGGAGATTGCTTAAAAGACACAATGTAGAATATTTCTCAGATGTGTGGGACCTTACTGAAGATGACTAACAGGAGATATTGGATGTCTACAGAGAGAGGCAGACTTAATGGTCACAGATTTGTTTGACCTAAGGAGAAAGTCACTGGCAGGAGAAGAAAGAAATCTAATACAAAGTGCAACGGGAAATTCCCTCTGCCATGCATTTTTCTGTTGTCTGTGTAGTATGATTGTAGTTGTAGAAGATATATTCTTTCTTTGTTATGTGTGTATGAAAAAACATGCTGTAAAACAGATCAATTTGTGTTTTGGTCGAGTGGTGGTCATTTAGTTGGGTGCTGTCTGTAGAGTGAACACCTCAAGCACTTGGAGAATCAACCATTAATTCACTTTGGGTAGGAGGTCAGGAGCAATGGACATGAAATGATCCAACTACGTGTAGACTTTGTTAGTGTGTAGTTCAAAATCATATAGTCCATCTTCTCCAGTTTTAGTACCATCCAGTGATGCTAGTTGAAAAATTGTCACCAAATTGTGGGTGTTGCAATTGCAATCACAAATACAAGGAGGAACTATACTTTTGATTAATCTATCACTCTAGGAATCATATCAGAATGCAGTCTTTTTGGTTCGTTGCTTGCACATGTCTTCTACTATTCTGTATTTCCAGATCACAAGTAACGTTAACTGCTTATCAATTATGAATGTGTGTTACAGCTGTTTACAAGCCCCAGAATCATTTGCAGTATGATGTTAGAAGTAACTGTGAGAACCTGGTGTATCAGATGTCTTGGAAGAGTACTGGAACAAGTAATTTTGTTGTATGTGTGAGACCCAATCTAATGAATGTCAGGGTAAAGCCAAGCCAGCTATATTTTCCAGAATCTTGCCTTTTTACTGCAACCTTGTCTCCTTTAGTGCTGAATCCAAGAACTGTTTCTAACAGTCTGCTTGGCAGCAGATCTTCAGTCTTCTACATCTACATCTATATCTATACTCTGCAAACCACTGTGAAGTGTGTGGCAGAGGGTACGTCCCATTGTATCAGTTATTGCGGTTTCCTCCCATTCCATTCATATATAGAGCACAGGAAGGATAATTCTATAAATGCATCTGTGCATCTTGTAATTAATCTAATCTTGTTTTCATTAGCTCTGTTTGAGCAATACATGGGGGGGGGTTATAGTATAATGCTATAGCTTGAAACTTTGCAAGTAGGCTTTCCCAGGATAGTTTACATCTATCTTCAGGAATCTGTCATTTCAGTTTCTTCAGCATCTCTGTGATACTCTCCCATAGGTCAGACAAACCTGTGACCATTCATGCTGCCCTTCTCTGTATACATTCAATATCCCTTGTTACTGTCAACTGGTATGGGTCCCACACACTTGAGCAATATTCTAGAAGCTTGCAGAAGTGATTTTGTAAGCAATATGCTTTGTAGACTAATTGCATTTTCCCAGTATTTCTCGTATTTTTGTGCCCCCTCCTCCATATCTGTGTAGGATAAACCGCAGCAGACATAAATTCTAAAAATATCACAGTTATTTAAAATGATGGATGTGATCTGTGAAGTTGTGTGGTCGTTTACCCTGCATTTACTTTTTGGATCTACCTGCCAAGTGAATTATCTTGTAGGCACTAGAGCAAAAGAAATTTCATTGTTGTTGAGTTTCTTCATGTGCTAAAATTTCTGTAGTGTGTTGCAAGCACTTAAATAGAATTACTCAGGGAGTAATGAGTAAAGAGCAGCCATGACTCAAATTTTCCTTCTGCAAAACTGGCATGGGGAGGTGCTATACTGCTAGGCACCAGGATAAATAGAAATAGACAAAAAAGAGCTGTCTGAAGGGACATATGAAGTTAGCTTGTCAAGAAGATAACACGATATATTAAATCAACTCCCTTCAAACTCTACATAATTTTTTGATAAGATGTGTGAGAAGCATAATCTCAGAGTGCCTGACAAAATCTATACCATGGAAATATGGCATTTGCAAACTCACACTCTATTTGAGTAGAGTAAGTATAAAACTATTGAGCTGAGCACTGTAGCCAGATTCAGGAGCAAATATGAGAGTCAACGCTTGTTCTGAGTACTGAGTGTGATGCACTTTCTGAATACTAATTACAATCCAGTCAGGTAAAGCAATAATTATGGACGCTAAATGTCCATTGGGAATGTATCAAGATTTCATTTTTCCAAAGTTCTTGTAGGCAGAGATCAGAGTAAGACATATACATTTGGGGCATCCTATTATGCTGTCCCTTCAGGGGTATGAATGAACAGCAATCACTGGTATAATAATGAAGGAACATTCAGTATTTCAACAGTGTCTCATAATGATCACTTCTTATACAAATTAAATTCTGAAAGTAAGTTAATTCCCTATTCAGGTGAGAACTGCTCAGTAACATTTTGCTAGGGGCTTGACGAGAAATGCTAACAGTACAGTAGTAGAAGTGTGGAATGTGAGAAGTGGATGTTGTAGGTGAACTGGAAAAGCTATGAGAAAAATGAGCTAGTTAAATTAGGCTTAGTTGATATCAGTAAAGCGAACTTAAAAGATGATTTTGAGATGGATGATTGTGGGGTAATAACAGCTACATAATTTTTGACAGATAGTCTCATAATAGTCTCATAGTTATGAACTGAATGATGGGTAAAGGTAAGTTGTTAAAAGAAAAGCAGTAACAGATTTGTTCTGTTAAGCTTTGAATGAAAGAAAAAGCCAACCTCTATTGCACATGCTTACGTGTCCACATCAAAGGCTAATGCAGAAGAGCTGAAGAGAGAACATTGATAAAATAACTGAAGGATGATGGAAATTTTATAGTCCTATTTGATTTTAACAATATAGTGTGACTCATCTTTACAGGAGAATATAGGCTGGAGGAAAATAAATGGAGAAAAAATTGTTATAGGCTTCACTTCATTATAGCAAACATTATCTTCCTAAATCGCAAGAGAAGTAGTTGCGTTTGGAAAATATCAGCAGAGATAAGATGTGTGGTGATCTAGACAATATGCTTGTGAGGCTCACACATCTTTGTATTATCAATAACTTTCTGGAATCAAGCGTACACCAGTGAGAAAGCCTACTGGAATGCAGTATCTATGGGGCACTACATTTATTATGTAAGGACTCTGTTTTTGTAAGAAAATTTTGCATGCTCATGTACGTTTTATATGTTTTACATTTATTGTGAGCTATCAGTCATCTGTAACTTCATCATCACTTTAAACATTTACGTAGCTTTTTCATCTTAAAATATTTTTAAAAATCAAAACCTTAATGACATCAATCTAGTGAGCACTAGAATTAATGCATGCAAGTTCGAGTGAAGTATTGTAGTGATAATGGTTTTAACACCGTTAACTTCTTTTTAACATGTAGACTCATTCACAAGTTTACATAAATGACAGACAACTGTCCAGCTCTGTAATTGTCCACTCTGAAACAGCCATGTCTGTGTTCTTTATGTGATTGGAGATGAAAGGGAGAAAAATCCAAATGAGGTCATTACGATGTTACCCAATATGATGAAAATCATAGTTTTAAAGCTATGGTTATGCCAAAGGTAATGGCAGTTGTGGGTAGTAATGAAAATGCTTTGGTTCAAGAGTTAGTTAGCAGTGTTCTGCTCACTTACATTGACATTGAATTGCTGTACATTTTGCTGAACTTGGAGTGAGGAGACGGGGAAATCATACCAATATGAAATGCCATTTTACCTTGTCATTTTCTGCCATTGCCTTTAATTTTGTTTGGACTGTACTCTCTGAGATGACACTTGTATGAGCCTATAATCCTACTGTATTTATAACAAAGAAGTTTAATGACTTCCTAACTTGCATGAAAATAAAATAGCACCAAAATTTGAGTTTAAAATTAGTAACAGTAGTCCAGTGCTAATTAATTACCATCTCTACTGAGCCTATAGTCCTACTGTATTTAGAACAAAGAATTTTATTGACATCCTAACTTGCTTGTAAATAAAATAGTACCAAAATTTGGGTTTGAAATTAGTAACATTAGTTTAGTACTAATTAATTACTATCTCTACTATGAATCACTTAAGATATTGAATTAACTTCTTGTATGTGTACTGCATGCAATCGCAAACTGTGTTAACCAAGCAGGTACTCTTCAGAGACTGTTTTAGAGCCAATAATGCCCTCATATTTGTCACTATTCTTAGAGTTATGCTTTAATTGTATGTTTGTTTTCAGATTATCCTTGCAGCATCTGTGCTCTGATGGTTGATCGACAATTTGAGTTCAATTATTAGATGGTCCTCTTGCAGTCGTGCAGCAGTCACACCATAAAATAATTTTCCAGTTTGTTATCTTTCATGGGGAATATTGTAAGAAGATAATGCCTCACATTTTGTGAGTAATTTAATGGGTGAACAAAAGTTATATATATTTTAGAAACTGGTGCTTGAACCTCGCAAGGGACTACATCAGTGAACAGGTTTTTCTTTTGTTATCGTGCTCTGCTCAGAAACATACTGAATGTGTTGTAATTTCATGATGAGCAGAACAGTTAAAAAGGGACATTCTGTGATAGGCTTCCATTAACTGTTAATAAAACCATTTTCTTTAATGTTAGATTTCAGATTTTTATCTCATTTTTTTATAGTTGTGAAAAGTGTTACTAATCAATGCGTGATGTGTTTGATTCTGGTATGAACATTATGGTGAACTGTCTGGGGTGCTTATTTATATAAAAAATAGAAAGAAAGCAAAACAAATGAGGAAAAGAGCTAGAGAATAATACTTGAACAATTTTATTTTGAGCACAACTCAATTCCGTCCTAAATGCATTTACTGCTCATTCATTTTCTTGTAACCATTAATTAATATTACCACATTGTACGTGATCCTGTATGTACTATGTCTTATGATGTAAAATATTAAATATTTTTATTTTTAATACACTTTTTCACTCATAATGTGCCTTGTGTAGACATAATGTTACTGAATGCAGCATTGTAAATTAGTGTTTTAAATATAAAATCTACTCATCCAAATTATGCAAAAATGAATTAAGTAAATAAATGAACTTTAATTAGTGTTCATGTAGCACACTCATCTGAAATTTGTTGATCAGGTTTAGAGTTTTCAACAATTAATTCCAGTTTTGGCATTTTAATTCTCATGTAAAATATTTTGTTCCAGTTTTGTTATTTAATAAAACTAGTTGTGAAAAAAATTAATAAATGCAACTTAGAAATTATTGTGGGAAGGATCCTTCGTGGTATTCACTTGAAACTCTTTTTTTTTTATGTTACCATTAGAAATTTTATTAATAAAAGACTGACATTGGGGAATCATTTCATATTTGAAAATAAACAAAACTGTATTATGTTGTGCAAGACAGTAAGAAATGAATGTCAACAAGATGTGGTACAGTGTACCTGCATAGAACCCACTGAAAAAAGTCCAATAATAAATAAATTAATTAATTAAACAAGATTCTTGAAACTGTAGATTAAAGAAATTTTAAAATAGTTCCTTCACAAAGACAGGAAACAAGAAGAACGTTAAGAAGTATTTTATTTATGTATTTTAAATTACTAGGCATATGGTGTCTCTAATACATAGCACCATTGAATTGATAACTAATAACACAAGGCAATCACACAAACAATTCACAGATTGTTAAAAATTTCATGCAATATTGTATACAAGCCACTAATAGGTCTAAGCATGTTAAAAATATTGATAAAAAGTCTGCATACAAAAGTTATCTGATGATAGTGATGCTCTTGAAGTTTTAGCAAATCTTGAAATAGTGGCTTTTTGAAATCACAATTATTAACACAAGTAAAGTGAATGTGTTTGGCATCCTTGTCTTGGCCATATGAACTCGGTGGCCAAGGTGTCAGACCACTGTAGTGCACATGTTTCTTGAAGTTGTGATTGAAGTTCAGGCAGTGGTAGATCTGAAACTCTCTGAACACAAGCAGTTGTTATGTCAATGATGCATAGATAGCAAACGTTACACGTGTGTATAAACTCTTCTGCTATTTCTGAAGTATTCTTACAGTTTTTAATTCCAGAATTTCCTGCCATTCCTTAGTAGGAATTTCTCTATTGGAACTGCCCCCCCCCCCCTTTTCAACAAAAAAATGTACCATTTAATTTTTCTTAAATCCATAATGTGCGTTTATCCATCAGAAGATAACCTCTTAACATTTGCGGAATAATTTCAGCAGATTCAGCATGCCTTAACACAATGAGGGTATGACTTCTTCCACTGTTTTATTTATTTAGCAGATGGCTAGCACAACACAACAAAACAGTTTTTCTTTAACAACAATGGAAACTCTAGGTATGCCTATCAACAGTATGGTAAAAGACAGATTGCTGCTTACCACAAAGAAGACACATCAAGTTGCAACTTGATGTGTCTTCTTTACAGCAAGCAGCACTCTGTCTTTTCTTACATTGTTGATATTTTTTTAACAATACATATACTTTTATTTAACACACAGAAAAAAATATAAGTTAAATTTACATTATTTACAGAGCTCAGAAGGTCAAAGACATATCCAGCATACACAATTGATGCCTTTGTTGCCAACAGGAACTCTCTAGGAAAGGATTGTTTTGGGCACATATGTGTGATGTGCTGAACAGTTTGTCATTCTGCACCACAGTCACAGCTGGGCGAATGTATTAGTTGCCATTTTTACATTGGGTTAGCACACGTTTGCTAGTTGTCCTATTTCTTTCAAAGTATATTACACTTCAGCAGTGTAGGCATTGAACTGAGATAATATGGTGATTAGTTGTGCTTCCTGTTAAAAAGCTTATTGGAGATCTTGTATGATGGCTATCAACTCTGCTTTTAAGTGGCACCTAGATGATCAATAATATTGTGGAATATTGCTGAGACGGTCCCCTAGACTGCTGCTGCGATAATTGCTCTACTTTGTTTCAAGCTGAAAAAAATGTGGATGAAAAAGATTCATCTACAAAAACTTGTTGATAAAATTGAGGTTGAACAAAAAGAAAGATTATCAAACTTTACATGTTGATGGTTCAACATTTGCTACATTACTGGAAATAGTTGTCCCCATGATCAAAAAACAAAACACTGCAATGAAAGTCACAATTTCACCAAGCCAGTGCTTATTTATTACACTAAATTACCTTGCTGCTGGTAATTCTTTTGAAGACTTGAAATTTATAAGCACAGTTTTCTGCTCGTAGCATTGGACAAATACTTCTGAAACATGTCATGCAATAATATGAGCACTGAAGAATTATATTTGGGTAAGTAATGTATTCATTAAGTAAATATACATATAGACTTTTATACAGTGTTGCAATTACAGAGAAGTAAGTCATTTCACTCAAATCGAGCAAAGAATTGTGCCGTATCTGGTGCATACACTGTTACTGTTTCTTCTGGTGTGGAAGGAGATGCAGTGCAGAAACTTGTTGGTTGAAGTGGTACAATTTGAATCCAATTTCAATATAAACTGTCAAGTTTTTCCATCACATAAAATGTTGCAATAAGCTGTTGTTCTGGAACCCCCTTCTCAAGCTTCACTGCCCTTGCCCTGGCAATGTGCACTGTGTCACACTCTACATATTGTAGGCACTATCTTACCCCATTCAGAATTTCTTCCTGTTGCATACTTTTTTCTGTCTGTTCAGTTTTGGTAACTACAAAGAAGATTATTAATTATTCAAACCATGCTGAATTGAATGCCTAAACAACTTTATGTTTACAGTTGCTTATACACCAGAAAGGTGGAAAGAAACTGCATAAGAATTGAAGCTACAGTGAAATTTTCTGCATGTTTTGGCCCTGTAGATGGTTAACATGTAGTAGCCATCAAGATACTATGTGGCTCTGTACCTCTTTATTATTACCATAAACACTTTTTCAGTATAGTTATGCTGGGAGCAGTAATTGCCAACTAACCAATACCATCCAAACAGGTCTCAGAAGACCCACCAGCACTGACTGCCGTGTCATTCTCAGGCTATAGGCATCACCAAATGCAGATACGGAGGGATGTGTGACCAGCACACCAGAGCCGCTACTTCTCAGTCAAATTGCTCTGCAGTTTTATTATTCAGTTTGGAGACTTCCTTAGATCCAACAACTTCAACACACCACCAGAAAAAGATAGTTGACTAGGATACTAACAGTATCTCCATCCATAAACATTTCTAACAAGACTTCTAGCTAAATGATGGTACATGGGTAGACAACATCAGAGCAGTGAAGTTTTGGGGCAGCTCTGCTTCTGGTGATGTAAGGACTTGTAATGCCAAACACTTGTGAAATGAGGTAATAAAAGTACCAAAATAAGTTTTTCACCCCTGTATGTCTGTAAATGTGTGAGGTCTTATTGCCAAGGTAGCAAGAATGAAAGAACAAACATGATGAAACAAAAAACAAGCTTTTACTATGAAGTAAAAAAAAAAACTATCAAAATAATGACAGTCTAATAGAAAGTGAACAGCACTGAAATCAGCATCTGCTAACTTGTAACAAACATTCAAAACCATGTTACTCCACTCTTTGCATTTTAACCTAATCGAATCATCCTTGGCATGCAGTCCACAAGGTATCCAAAACGTTGCATTCTTCGATGGCACCCTTCCTAGTGTTATCCAGTGTGTAAGCAGGGTTCCTGTGGTGTTGCACTGCAAGTTTCAGTTGATCCGAAGCACCGTTGATTGAGTTCATGTTAGCAGATACTACAAGGTCATTTATTCATTTGATTCTTACCTTCTAGAGGAAGGTGAACATGTTGTCCCCATGGATTGTTACCCCTGAAAGTGAATCTATTGCCAAAATGCTGAGTGTAGAGCTGCACAGTAGGCTGCAGGTTCCTATCTATACCCACATATATACTCCATGAACTACTGTGAAGTGCTTTGTACAGGGTATTTGCCTTTGTCCAATATCTCCTTATAGTCTTGTTTGAACAGTGCTCTTAAGGTGGGTTGTCCAAATGCTTTGTCAGCAGTCTCCTTTGTAGACGGACTTAATCTTCCCAGAATTCAGCCAATAAACTTAAGTTTTCAATCTGCTTCACCTGCAGCTGAGCATACACTGTGTGATCAAAAGTATCCGGACACCTGGCTGAAAATGACTTACAAGTTTGTAACGCCCTCCATCGGTAATACTAGAATTCAATAGGGTGTTGGTCCACCCTTATTCTTGATGACAGCTTTCACTCTTGCAGGCATATGTTCAATCAGGTACTGGAAGGTTTCTTGGGGAATGGTAGCCCATTCTTCAAGGAGTGCTGCACTGAGGAGAGGTATCAATGTCAGTCGGTGAGGCCTGGCATGAAGTCAGCGTTCCAAAACATCCCAAAGGTTTTCTGTAGGTTTCAGGTCAGGACTCTGTGCAGGCCAGTCCATTACAGGGATGTTATTGTCATGTAACCACTCCACCACAGGCCGTGCATTATGTACAGATGCTCGACCATGTTGAAAGATGCAGTCGCTATCCCTGAGTTGCTCTTCAACAGTGGGAAGCAAGAAGGTACTTAAAACATCAATGTAGGCCTGTGCTGTGATAGTGCTATCCAAAACAACAAGGGGTGCAATCCTCCTCCTTGAAAAACACGACTACACTATTAACACTGCCGCCTCCGAATTTTACTGTTGGCACTACACACATTAGTAGAGGACATTCACCGGGCATTTGCCATACCCATACCCTGCCATCAGATCGCCACATTGTGTACCGTGATTCATCACTCCACACAATGTTTTTCCACTGTTCAATTGTCCAACGTTTACACTCCTTACACCAAGCAAGGTGTCGTTTGTCATTTACCGGCGTGATGTGTGGCATATGAATAGCCGCTCAACCATGAAATCCAAGTTTTCTCACCTGTTGCCTAACTGACATAGTACTTGCAATAGATCCTGATGCAATTTGGAATTTCTACATGATGGTCTGAATAGATGTCTGCCTATTACACATTACGACCCTCTTCAACTGTCGGTCTCTGTTAGTCAACAGACAAGGTCTGACTGTACACTTTTGTGCTCTACGTGTTCCTTAATGTTTCCACTTCACTATCACATCGGAAACAGTGGACCTAGGGATGTTTAGGAGTGTGGAAATCTCACATACAGGCGTTTGACTAAGTGACACCCAATCACCTAAACATGTTCAAAGTCCGTGAGTTCCGCAGAGCACTCCATTCTGCTCTCTCACGATGTCTAATGACTACTGAGGTCGCTGATATGGAGTACCTGGCAGTAGGTGGCAGCACAATGCACCTAAAGTGAAAAACTTATGTCTTTGGGGGTGTCCGGATACTTTGATCACATAGTGTATGTGGTAATTCCATTTCATATCTCTCTAAATTGCTACACCTAAATATTTATGTGTGTCAGCTGACTCCAATTATTACCCTTTGATACTGTGCTTACAGGATACTACTTCTCTGTATTTTGTGAAGTGTGCAGTTTTTTTATTTCTGTACATTTAAGCAAGCTGTCTAAATACTGCTCAGGCCTCAAATGATGCTTGATAGTGATAAGAGGTAAACTGACTTCAGTACAAGAAATTGGCCCAAATCATTACTGACCCACTTCCCTGCAAGACCTGTAGGACTGCATGGCAAAGACCTGCATCTGTAAATGACTACTCCACACTCTTCTGTGACACCCATTAGGGTCAGACAGAAAGTAACTAAGTTACAATTAAAGTTACTTCCCAGGAAAATTGATGTAGTTATGCATTTAGTTACTATACATCAAAAGTAACTATCAGTTGCAGCTCCTGTTACAGTTAGTGTTGCAGTTATTTTCAAAATTATAATTGTAACTCATCTATAAATAAATTATGAGCACCTATAAATGTAGAAAGAAAGCAGCCATTAATGTCAGTTAATTCAATACATTGTATACATCATCTTCTATCTCTGTTGAACAGCATGTTCATTTTCAACAAAAGTTGTTTTTCCAGATGTTTAATCTCCCTATTTTACCATCTTGCTCCCAACACAATAGCCTCCCAATATTGAAAATTCTCCTTACAGGTGTACTAGTTAGTATTCCTGTACAGTATTTAATACAGTGTCTCCTCATTGTGGGAAACACATTGAGCATCTGTAGATATGTTGAAGAATTTAGCAAACTTGGTTCAAGACCCTGTTGAGCACATGAGATAAGTGTATCTTGTTTCTTAAAGCAGAAAAAATCTTCCTCCTTGTCCTCGAGTGCTTTTTCCCCGACAGTGTCTCTTACAGGTGTTGCTTGCAGCATGGCTTCCAGCATATGACCCTCAACTATGTAGGTAGGGCCGGCCTTAGCTGGTGTGGAAAATATCCACACAGGGCTGTCCTGCAACCCCCTTCCCCGCCCTTCCCCGTCTTTGTCACGTTCAAAGGAATTCCAAGTTTCTTCATTAACATACTACCAATGCATCAAAAGACTATTACTACAGCAAACCTGCTATTGTGATAGGAAAATAATTAATCAGAGGAGCAATCTTAATAGATATGGTAATTACTAAAATGTTAATAATAAAAATGAACTTAGCTATGGGAATCCTTTTAATTTAATGATATTCAAAATCAAATAAGGCTCACAAGTATTGTTTAGGATGCATGCTTAAATGTGACTGTGCTCTATATTTACAAGAAATAAAATGAGTTATAGATTATAAACACTAAGGGTTTTCTGCTCTATACACTTTACAAAAAAGTCTGTTCCTTGTTCTTCGATGAGCAGATCCATCAATAATATCTTCAAAATGCAATTTTGCAGCCATGTCATGTTACACTGACAGGTTGGCAAGTGAAGACAAGCTTTCTTCCAAGATACTGCTGCTGAAATAATTCTTGATAAGCTTTAAGCGTGAAAAGCTCCTTTCACCGGAGGTGACAGTCACTGGTGCCGTTAGCAAAATTCTGTTGGCAATATAAATGTTGGGAAATGTGTTCCAATATCATTCAAGTATTTCAGCATTAACATAAAGAGTTTTCACACCATTGGACACTATTCCTGTGAACACTTTAAATTATGTCAAAGGGCTGATATAACAATGTCTTTCAAAAATCCACCATTTATGTTTACACTTAGCTCTGTCTCAAGATTTTTACATAACACTTTCAGTTCTTTAAAAGCTTAATATTTCGGAATACTTGGCCAGATGAGCAAACCTCTCTTTCAAACTTTTCAACACTGTGTCAATGACAGGGTAGAAAAAATCAATTTTGTATTTCTCCTCTGAAGAATGAGCTCTGCAAACCATGTCATCACCTTCATAATCAAATTGCTGTGCTTGCTTACCAATTCTCTTTTCTCCAAATTTCAGTTCAATCTGTAAACTTTCAGCTAGCTCTTTCATTGTTAACTGCACATTAACAAAACCTTCTTCACGGAAATTCTCGATAAACTCCACTAGACTTTCAAAGGATTTTGTTGCTACTTTCACGTCCGAGTTTTCTGGTTAAAGTGCCTTACTTGCTGCATTAATGGCAAATAGAAAGTCATACCTTATGACAATGCCTACAATAAACTCAAAGCTTTCTAATTTGTTCACAGCAAGTGAGTGCGCTTCGCTCTTTGTCTTCAGTTCAACAGTGCTGTGGCCCACCTCAAGAAGGGCATCCCTGACTTCTCTTGCCTGGTACCTTATAGCTTTGACACTCTCCACCCTACTTTCCCATAGAGTATCTGAAAGCTTCTTCACTATTAAAGTTGGTACCCTGTTCAATACGATTTCTCATCTCTGAGTGGATGCACTGAATTACACCAAAAATGTGAGTGCTTCTGTAGATTTTGCTGCATTTGATAACACAAGATTAAAACTGTGTCTGGCGCTTGCTCTTGGATTGCACTTTAGCATTCTGGCTTGAACACCACTTTGACAACCTTTCATATTTGTGCCATTATCATAACTTTGGCCTCTGCAATCGTGAATATCAAGTCCTAGTTGACCTATTTTTGACAAAAGAGTTTCACTCAAACTTTCTCCCCTGTTGAAGTGACATTCAGGAAGTCGAGGAAGTGTTCTACAGTCACTGCTTCTTCTGATAAATTTACAAACCTAACAATCAATGTCATTCATTGTGGCTTGTATCAGGAGTGCAATCAAGTTTGACAGAAAAATATTTATTTTCTTTTACCAAATTAACAATGTTGTTTTTTATTTTGTTAGCAAGCTACTTTATGAGTTCATTTTGAGTGTTTTTCCCAAGATAATGGTCATGAACTTCTTGAGATTTTACCCATCTTAAATGTTCCTGAAAAACAGGGTCAAATTCTGCTATAATTTTGATCAAACCAAGACAATTACCATGTTTTCTTGATAGAGCTTGTTGCTGGTTCCCCTTTTTATTATGCTTTGGCATCTACCTGAAGGTGAATACAATTCTTTCACAACCTGATGCCAATGTTCCTTCTCTTTTTCCAGTAGTTCGAGGTCAATTTGATCAATACTTTTTTTTTCAAATGTATCTCACATTCCACCCATTTTTTGTACAGTTTATGTGGTTAAATGATTGTTCATGCTCTTGAAGCCGATTTCCTAAAAGAACCCAATCACAGAGTCCATCACTTGACGACTTGTTTGAAGAAGATCCAAAAAGTTTACAACAAAAACAAAAAACTTTATCAGTAGATTTTGAATAAACAAGATATTTCTGCTCTCTTTTTGCTCTTATTTGGTAAAGTTATTATGTAAAAATGAGTTGAAAATTATCTTTTGTTCTCATTTAAGGGGTACTCAAAATTTACAATTTTAGTAGGGCCTTTCTGATTTCATTTATCATGGAGGATGTTAACATATTAGGCCAGATGCCTGGATTCAAATTTGTGATACTTCACAATTGCTACCGCTGGGCCTACCTGAATGTGGGATATCAGGAGGTCAGCATTCCAATGCTTCATGTTCTCTTGTATCTAAAGCACCACATAATGAGTGGCTACTGTTAATGTCACCATCCTTTAAGCACATTTTAGCCTCTTTGTCTGAAGTTGCTGGTCAAAGAAATTTTTCGAAAGTGCCTTTTTGTGAGTTCAAAAACTGTTCATGTTGTAGCTTTTTCTTGATCGTTTGAGCATGTGAATTGTATTCCCTAAATCTATCCCTTTCATGAGGCATTTCCTTGCTGGCGCTTTGAACTTCACAGGACAGGCAAAAATACTGTATCTTCACACTGAGTGCACACACAATACGTGAAACGGGATGAACTGGAAAATTACAATATGTTTAAATTGACAATGTGAAAAAACCATTCTGTGCGAAACACCTGCTGATGGAAAAATGTAATGCTTAATTGTTAGCCACAACAATGAACAGAAAGAGCATGGAGGGGTTCTGAGATCCAATGAATTGTGCAACTTTTAGTTTACGCATGAGCAATAATCGTTTGTTGACAACAGATATTACTGTAGTGCACCAGTATCATAGCCCCTGGTTCCCTTGACTCCAATGCAGATATAATTTTCTGAGACATACTCCAGAGGCCATAGTCATGTCAAAATGGTTATATAATTGAATTATATTACATTAAAAGTAGTTTCAGACACACCTTTCTTTATTTTTTAATTTATCTATAATAATGAAATTACAAGTGACAGTTTTAAAATTACCTTCTGATGTTTTGTGCAGGGCTCCAAGAAGCACTGGCTCCCTAGAAGTGTGAGGCCCTGTGCAGTTGCACCATTTCCATATGCCTAAGGATGATCCTGTGCGCAGGCATGCGGCTGATCCATCCAGTTGGCTCGAATATTGGATAGAAGCGTGCAGACAGGATTAGATCTTTAGTTTCAAATGCATATTCAAACCTCTTCTGCAGTCCCAGAACAACTGCATCAAACAGAGATCTTCACAGTGTCATTTTAGTGAATAACTTTTTCAACTTTTGTGTAAGAGCAAAGTTCAAAGCCTATACCAGCAGACTCATTGCTTCACAATGTTCTCTCACAAAAGAAACTTTTTCAGAAGCTAGTCTTGGCAATGTCCATGCAGCTCTCAATTATTTCATTACCATTATCCATCAATTTGCAGATCCATTTTGCGGCCTCTTACATTGAGTTCCATCTCGTAGTTACAAGTGTTAACAAATAGATACCACAACTATCTTTGATATGGTATGCAACTTGTGTTGATGGATTCTTTTTATTCTAAAACTCGGAGCGCATTGCCATGGAGTACCTTGAAACTTTTTTGAATTTTATATTTTCTGGTGTGTGTTCAGAGTGTTCCACAGCAATCAAATTTAATGTTTGACTTGCACAGCGGTAGTGACAGGGCAATAGTACCTCTTCCTCTGCACATTTAGTTGCACTTACTTATTCTAATGTATTGAAGGCACTTATAAATTCTAATTCATCATAAGTATCATCAGTTTCATTATTATGTTCTTTTTCATCAGTAATATTTTGCCTCGGGAACAATGCAAAAGCATTGCAAAGGTTTCTGCCTTCATCTGTTGTGCCACATACTTTGTTTTGTATGTGATATTCCAACAATGTGTTACTCATTTCCTTGGCCAGAGCATTGTATGTATGCCTTCCTTTCATACATCTCTATGCCAAAACTGCCGTTTTTCTTTTCAATGTGACTGGATCAAGCCAGTGACCAGTTACTCCAAAGAAGCTTCTGAAACACTCTAACATAATTTAGTTAAAACATCAATGAATAGACCTTGAAAACACAAGGGAAGCTACTCAGAACTCTGTTACTCAGTGCGTCAGCAGTAGTTACCATTGCATCCGCCTTCTCAAGCTCACCTTGAACTTGTTTTTTCATTCTCTCAGATTCTGTATTTTGTCTTTCACTTAATTCTTCTTGACACAACTGACAGAGACTTTGGGAAACCCATTCATAAAAGATCTTTAAATGATGGCTCCTCTACTGTATGAAACATGTTCCATTCAGCACCTCTCTATGTATAACCATACACTTTGTTTTACACCTATTATGCGGTAATATCTGTTTCTTTAGTAGTTTATTTACAAAGACTATGTACCATGGAGGTTCCTCCCATTATGAACTGTTCTACTGGGCACATATCTATCCAGTGCCAGATTTCCTCTACATACTCCTGACCTGTGCTGAAAGTTTAAAGTTCCTCACCGAGGTATGACACTACAGATTTTTTATCTAGTTTACTGGACATACATATCCTTCTGCTTATCTTAACTGTCCTTCGTTCTTTGGTAATTATTGTGCCACAACCGCTTCGTGATCACTGATACTAGTTTCTATGTGGACATCCTCAAAGATGTCAGGTCTATTTGTTGCCATTAGATCCAATATATTTTCATCATGAGTGGGGTTCTTAACTATCTGTTCTAGATAGTTTTCATAGAAGGCCTTCAGTAAAGTTTCACTGGATGTCTTATCATGCCCACCAGTAACAAAACTGCAATTTTCTCAATTAATTGCTGGATGACTAAAGTGTTCACTGAAGATTACAGTATGATTGGGGAACTTATATACAAGTGAACTGAGGTTTTCCCTAAAGTTTTCAGTTACATCAGGGATGAGTCTGGTGGATGATAACAGGATCCAGTTACCATTTTGTGCCTACCTCTGATTCTGAGTCTTGCCCAAGCAGTCTCACATGCGCCTTCAATTTCTGTCTTGGTGGATTTGAGTTTCTTGCCTACTGCAACAAATGCACCACCTCCATTTGCCATTTGCCTATCCTTTCAATATACACTTAAATTTTCCCCAAAAATCTTACTGCTATCAATTTCAGGTTTCACCCAGCTTTCTGTACTTACTATTATGTGAGCTTTACTGCTTTTCATGAGTGCTTCAAACTCTGACACTTTGTGCAAGTGCTTCAGCTGTTTACCATTGGGATTTTAATACTGTCATGTGTGGGAGGCATTTCTTTCGATCTTACGCTGATACTTCTGGGTTTCTTAAGCTATCAATATCTGGATTTGATGGAGAGTCACCTAATCTAAAGCACCCTTGTGTGCGCCCCACATGCAATCAGTTACTTGGGTAGCAGCCTCTGGACCCTATGGTTCTCAACCCTGTGACACAAGTCCCGGAAGTCACAGCCTAGCTTCTCACAGAACTTTTGAAGTCTCTAGTCCAGTCCTTCCTCTTGACTCAGAACCAAAGAGCCTTGATCAGTTTTGGGGACAATGCTCCAAATTGTGAGCTTCATTGAAACTCCATGTTCAAGAGTGGTCTTCTCTGCCAGTCACTGAAATGACCTAAGAATGACCTCAGAGACCAGATGACAGGCATCATTTGTTCCAATGTGCACCACAGTGTCTTGCACTTTATTTTTCTTGAATTTATTATAGGAAAGTTGGATGTTTGCCGTAAGCAAAAGTGAGAATTAAATATATTAGCTTTTTCAGGTTTATAGTTATAAATGTTGAGTATATTTCCTATTCCAATAAAACAATGGTATCTATCATACATTTATTTCAACACACAACTCTCAGTGAACCAAGTGAGAAATTTACCTGTGCATGTTTTCTCAAGTTTTTTGTGGAGCTCTCACTGCTTTGGATTCTGTGCCCATCAACACACAATTTGCAATGAAAGGTATCTTTTATTCCATCTGACATCTAAAATTCAAACATTTCAGCATAAGATAAACAAGGCATGCACATCTCCTTCATTTCTGAAAGATGTGGAAATTAGTGTAATAACCCCAGAGAGTGCATATTATTCACATGTGACACATCATGTGACTGCAGTATACTCATTGCTGTGTATATAATTTTAAAATAAATATATTAAAAAAAGATGCTGCGACTTATCAAACGGGAAAGTGCTGGTAGATAGACACAATAAAAAACCCACACACAAATATCAAGCTTTTGCAACCCACGGTTGCTTCATCAGGAAAGAGGGAAGGAGAGGGAAAGACGAAAGGATGTGGGTTTTAAGGGAGAGGGTAAGGAGTCATTCCAATCCCGGGAGCGGAAAGACTTACCTTAGGGGGAAAAAGGGACAGGTATGTACTCGCGAGCGCGCGCGCACGCGCGCGCGCACACACACACACACACACACACACACACACACACACACACACACACACACACACACACACATAACCAAGGTGGATGGATGTGTGTGTGTGTGTGTGTATGCGCGCGCGCGAGTGTATACCTGTCCCTTTTTCCCCCTGAGGTAAGTCTTTCCGCTCCCGGGATTGGAGTGACTCCTTACCCTCTCCCTTAAAACGCACATCCTTTCGTCTTTCCCTCTCCTTCCCTCTTTCCTGATGAAGCAACCGTGGGTTGCGAAAGCTTGATATTTGTGTGTGTGTTTTTTATTGTGTCTATCTACCAGCGCTTTCCCGTTTGGTAAGTCACAGCATCTTTTTTTAATGTATTTTTCCCATGTCGAATGTTTCTTTCTATTATATTCATATCATTAATTTTAAAATAAAAATGTTATGAATGAGTGAACAAGAATTAAATACAATAACAAACTAAAAATTACAATTCAGACATTTACACTGTGCATTTTGGAATTTAAGCTGAAGTAATAATACTTAATAAAAAGCAGAGATAATTGTTGACTGAGTGATGTCAGGAAGAAAAAGATGGAGAAACACATGCAGAAACAAAAGGCTGATAAGGCTTGCTGTTCAGCTATGCTGCAGGATGTAAATGTGTCACTCATCGCTGCAGCAACTCAAGGGTTTTCAGCAAATGTAACATGCTCATTGTTGAAAAGATTTATTCTCATAGCAAAATATGTTGCATGCAATAAAAGAAGTAATGATACTTTCATTAAATTGTTACTGAAAAAAATAACCTAGTTCCAGTGTAAGTTATGTTATGGATATGATAATGCACTTACCAACTGTTACCTTTGAAAAGTAACTGTTTCTAGTAACGCTGTTACAAGTAACGTGTTACTCCACAACTCTTCCTGGACATTGTGGCACCAAGGTAAATTCTGAAAGTCATCCGTTGGCAATGATAAGCCAATCCCCATCTGTTCTCAGACACGTTAGAACATTAATCCAACCATGTGGTCTCCTCCACAGCTGACTCCCTGTAGTGGACATACAATATTTATAGCTCTTTTGTATTTTTCAGTTATGTCTTGAATGTGTGAATTCCACCAGACCTTTTAGTTGCTGAAAAAAAATTATTTGCCATAGTTTCACATTGGTTTAGTAGCTGGTAACGTCAGCTACAGGAGATTTATTATCAGCAATGCTTAGTCCATTTGTCTCCAGATATGGGGGTAATATATCAATTGTCTAGGACAATTTATGCAGCCCCCCACCCCTTCTAGTGTGTAAAAATGTAATCATTAGCATATTGTAGGTGCTTTACATGTGGATTTAAGATATCATTTAAGTCCAGTGTGAATACATTAAACAAAGATGAGAACCATTTGAGCACTGTGGAATGCTTCTATTCATTTATCTAGGGGCTTCTTGATTAGTTTATGTTTTTACAAAATGGGAAGTGTCCAAGAGTACCTATAATAGGTTGTTCACAATTAGAATTTGGTGTGTCTGCAGACTCTTGACTAACAGAGGTATGTAGATGTTTTCATATATGTTAACTATGTTGGTGAACACTACTATCTTGTATCTATTGCCACCGATTCATGCTGAAGATGAGTACTCAACAATTTATTGTTTGTGCCACAGCCTTTCTGGAAAAACCAAATGTCATCTTGAGAAGTACAATGTAACATTCACACCACAAATACAATTTGTGCTTTATTATCCTTTCCTTTCTGACACAGACATATTGTCAAATATATTACCATGTTTTGAAAAAGTAATGACTAGTGCTGTCTCCAAGTCTTGAATGTCAGTTCTAGTAACCCATATATTATGAAAAAGTTTGCAGAAGAGTTTATGGCCTCCTACTGGAAAGTAAAATAACATGGTGGTAATTTATGTTGTCGAGATTGTACTATACTTTACCCCAAAATAGTACTCAATTCAGATGTGAAAGGTTCATTCATAAATCTTGATTTGTCTCATTTACGTGCAGATCAGTTTAGTCAAGAGATAAATATTTCTGCAAGCTGTTCACAATAATTGTTGGAACCACGGATGGAGTGCTGCTGCTGTCATTGATTTGCCCAGTCTCTTTTAATCTTATACTGTGCGATCACCAGAGTCAGTCTGTTGCAGCCAGGAGCTCATGGGCACAGGTGGATAAACAGTTATGTGCAGGCAGTCAAACAGACGTGTCGTAGCCTCCATGATTGTACTGCACTGGCTGACTGCATGCAGGTAGGGGTGTACGCATGTAAAAAAATCTAAGTAAATTCCACATAATATGTTGTTGTTGTTGTCTTAAGTCCAAAAACTGGTTTGGTGCAGCTCTCCATGCTACTCTATCCTGTGCAAGCCTCTCCATCCACAAAAAATTACTGCAATCTACAGCCTTCTCAATCTGTTTATTGTATTTACCTGTGAGTCTTCCTCTGCAGTTTTCATTTCTCATACTTCCCTCCAGTACTAAATTCGTGACTCCCTGATGTCACAGAATGTGTCCTTTCAATAAATCCCACTTCTAGTCAGGTTGTGCCACAAATTTCTTTTCTCGTCAGTTGTATTCAGTACCTCCTCAATAGTTACACGATTTACTCATTTAATCTTCAGCATTCTTCTGTAGCACCACATTCCAGAAGCTTCTATTTCTTCTTCCTTAACTGATTATTATCCACATTTCACTTCCACACTCCACACCTTCTGAAAAGACTTCCTAAAACTTAAATCTCTATTCAGTGTCAACAAATCTCTGTTCTTCAGAAACGCTCTTCTTGCCATTGCCAGTCTACATTTTATATCCCCTCTACTTTGGCTATCATCGGTTATTTTGCTGTCCAAACAGCAAAACTCATCTTCTACCTTAAGTGTCTCACTGCTTAATCTAATTCTCTGAGCGTCACCTGACCTAGTTCGACTGCATTCAATTTTCCTTGCTTTTTCGTTTTCATCTTATGTCCTCCTTCCAATACACTGTCCATTCTGTGCATCTGCACCACCAAGTCTTTTGCTCTAACAGAATTACAATGTCATTGGCAAACCTCAAAGTTTTTATTTCTTCTCCCAGAACTTTAATTCCTTCCCCAAATTTTTCATTGGTTTCCTTTACTGCTTCCTCAATGTATATATTGAGTAACATCAGGAACAGGCTACAACCCTGTTTCAATCCCTTCTCAACCACTCCTTCCCTTTCATGCCCCTTGACTCTTATAACTGTCATCTGGTTTCTGAACAAGTTGTAAGTAGTCTTTCACTCCCTGTATTTTCCCCTCACAACTTAAGAATTTGAAAGAGAATATTCCAGTCAACATTGCCAAAGCTTCCTCTAAAATAAGTTGTAGGGTCAGTATCACTTCACTTGTTCATACATTTCTCCAAAATCCAAACTAATCCTCCCAGGTTATCTTTACCAGTTTTTCTATTCTTCTTTAAAGAATTCATGTTAGTATTTTGCAACCATGACTTATTAAACTGATAGTTTGGTAATTTCCACACCTGCCAGCACCTGCTTTCTTTGGAATTGCAATTATTACATTCTTCTTGAAGTCTGAGGGTATTTCACTTGTCTCATGCATCTTGCACACCAGATGGAATAATTTAGTCATGGCTGGTTCTCTCAAGGCTAACAGCAGTTATGACGGAATATCATCTACTCTTGGGGCTTTTTGGACTAAGGCCTTTAAGTGCTCTGGCAAATTCTTCTTTCAATATCATTTCTCCCATCTCTCCCTCATCTACATTTGATTTTGTTTTTAAAACCCTGTATTCACCTGGCCATTAGTCCTGTTCCTCCTGCCTCCAAACTTCACTATTTGCCACTATATCGATGATGACATCCTCCTGAGTAGTCTCTGCCTGGAGATCCAAATGGGGGACTATTTTACCTCCGGATTTTTTTACCCAAGAGGGTGCCTTCATCATTTAACCATACAGTAGAGCTGTACGCACTTGGGAAAAATTATGGCTATAGTTTCCCCTTGCTTTCAGCCATTCACATTATCAGCACAGCGAGGCCATTTTGGTTGATGTTACAAGGCCAGATCAGTCAATCATCCAGACTGTTGCGCCTGCAACTAGTGAAAAGGCTGCTGCCCCTCTTCAAGAATCACACATTTGTCTGGCATCTCAACAGATCCCTTCCATTGTGGTTGAACGTACGCTACAGCTATCTGTATCACTGAGGCATGTAAGCTACCCCATTGATGACTGAATCCATGGTTCATTGGTGGGGTGGGGGTGGGGGGGGGATCGGGGGGGTGGGGGGGGGATCGGGAGGGTGGGGAGGGAGGGCACATCATATGAGTGGTCTCAATTAAAACACATATACACCAATAAGACATTTTATATAAAAACAAAGATGAGGTGACTTACCGAACGAAAGCGCTGGCAGGTCGATAGACACACAAACAAACACAAACATACACACAAAATTCAAGCTTTTGCAACGAACTGTTGCCCCATCAGGAAAGAGGGAAGGAGAGGGAAAGACGAAAGGAAGTGGGTTTTAAGGGAGAGGGTAAGGAGTCATTCCAATCCCGGGAGCGGAAAGACTTACCTTAGGGGGAAAAAAGGACAGGTATACACTCGCACACACACACATATCCATCCACACATACAGACACAAGCAGGCATATTTAAAGACAAAGAGTTTGGGCAGAGATGTCAGTCGAGGCGGAAGTGTAGAGGCAAAGAAGTTGTTGAAAGACAGGTGAGGTATGAGTGGCGGCAACTTGAAATTAGCGGAGATTGAGGCCTGGCGGATAACGAGAAGAGAGGATATACTGAAAGGCAAGTTCCCATCTCCGGAGTTCGGATAGGTTGGTGTTGGTGGGAAGTATCCAGATAACCCGGATGGTGTAACACTGTGCCAAGATGTGCTGGCTGTGCACCAAGGCATGTTTAGCCACAGGGTGATCCTCATTACCAACAACCACTGTCTGCCTGTGTCCATTCATGCGAATGGACAGTTTGTTGCTGGTCATTCCCACATAAAATGCATCACAGTGTAGGCAGGTCAGTTGGTAAATCACGTGGGTGCTTTCACACGTGGCTCTGCCTTTGATCGTGTACACCTTACGGGTTACAGGACTGGAGTAGGTGGTGGTGGGAGGGTGCATGGGACAGGTTTTGCACCGGGGGCAGTTACAAGGATAGGAGCCAGAGGGTAGGGAAGGTGGTTTGGGGATTTCATAGGGATGAACTAACAGGTTACGAAGGTTAGGTGGACGGCGGAAAGACACTCTTGGCGGAGTGGGGAGGATTTCATGAAGGATGGATCTCATTTCAGGGCAGGATTTGAGGAAGTCGTATCCCTGCTGGAGAGCCACATTCAGAGTCTGGTCCAGTCCCGGAAAGTATCCTGTCACAAGTGGGGCACTTTTGTGGTTCTTCTGTGGGGGATTCTGGGTTTGAGGGGATGAGGAAGTGGCTCTGGTTATTTGCTTCTGTACCAGGTCGGGAGGGTAGTTGCAGGATGCGAAAGCTGTTGTCAGGTTGTTGGTGTAATGATTCAGGGATTCTGGACTGGAGCAGATTCGTTTGCCACGAAGACCTAGTCTGTAGGGAAGGGACCGTTTGATGTGGAATGGGTGTCAGCTGTCATAATGGAGGTACTGTTGCTTGTTGGTGGGTTTGATGTGGACGGACGTGTGAAGTTGGCCATTGGACAGGTGGAGGTCAACGTCAAGGAAAGTGGCATGGGATTTGGAGTAGGACCAGGTGAATCTGATGGAACCAAAGGAGTTGAGGTTGGAGAGGAAATTCTGGAGTTCTTCTTCACTGTGAGTCCAGATCATGAAGATGTCATCAATAAATCTGTACCAAACTTTGGGTTGGCAGACCTGGGTAACCAAGAAGGCTTCCTCTAAGTGACCCATGAATAGGTTGGCATAGGAGGGGGCCATCCTGGTACCCATGGCTGTTCCCTTTAATTGTTGGTATGTCTGGCCTTCAAAAGTGAAGAAGTTGTGGGTCAGGATGAAGCTGGCTAAGGTAATGAGGAAAGAGGTTTTAGGTAGGATGGCAGGTATTCGGCGTGAAAGGAAATGCTCCATCGCAGCGAGGCCCTGGACGTGCGGAATATTTGTGTATAAGGAAGTGGCATCAATGGTTACAAGGATGGTTTCCAGGGGTAACAGATTGGGTAAGGATTCCAGGCGTTCAAGGAAGTGGTTGGTGTCTTTGATGAAGGATGGGAGACTGCATGTAATGGGTTGAAGGTGTTGATCTACGTAGGCAGAGATACGTTCTGTGGGGGCTTGGTAACCAGCTACAATGGGGCTGTCGGGATGATTGGGTTTGTGGATTTTAGGAAGAAGGTAGAAGGTAGGGGTGCGGGGTGTTGGTGGGGTCAGGAGGTTGATGGAGTCAGGTGAAAGGTTTTGCAGGGGGCCTAAGGTTCTGAGGATTCCTTGAAGCTCCGTCTGGACATCGGGAATGGGGTCACCTTGGCAAACTTTGTATGTGGTGTTGTCTGAAAGGTGACGCAGTCCCTCAGCCACATACTCCCGACGATCAAGTACCACGGTCGTGGAACCCTTGTCCGCCGGAAGAATGACGATGGATCGGTCAGCCTTCAGATCACGGATAGCCTGGGCTTCAGCAGTGGTGATGTTGGGTGTAGGATTAAGGTTTTTTAAGAAGGATTGAGATGCAAGGCTGGAAGTCAGAAATTCCTGGAAGGTTTGGAGAGGGTGATTTTGAGGGAGAGGAGGTGGGTCCCGCTGTGACGGAGGACGGAACTGTTCCAGGCAGGGTTCAATTTGGATGGTGTCTTGGGGAGTTGGATCATTAGGAGTAGGATTAGGATCATTTTTCTTCGTGGCAAAGTGATATTTCCAGCGTTTGGTACAGAAGCAAATAACCAGAGCCACTTCCTCATCCCCTCAAATCCAGAATCCCCCACAGAAGAACCACAAAAGTGCCCCACTTGTGACAGGATACTTTCCGGGACTGGACCAGACTCTGAATGTGGCTCTCCAGCAGGGATACAACTTCCTCAAATCCTGCCCTGAAATGAGATCTATCCTTCATGAAATCCTCCCCACTCCGCCAAGAGTGTCTTTCCGCCGTCCACCTAACCTTCGTAACCTGTTAGTTAATCCCTATGAAATCCCCAAACCACCTTCCCTACCCTCTGGCTCCTATCCTTGTAACTGCCCCCGGTGCAAAACCTGTCCCATGCACCCTCCCATCACCACCTACTCCAGTCCTGTAACCCGTAAGGTGTACACGATCAAAGGCAGAGCCACGTGTGAAAGCACCCACGTGATTTACCAACTGACCTGCCTACACTGTGATGCATTCTATGTGGGAATGACCAGCAACAAACTGTCCATTCGCATGAATGGACACAGGCAGATAGTGTTTGTTGGTAATGAGGATCACCCTGTGGCTAAACATGCCTTGGTGCACAGCCAGCACATCTTGGCACAGTGTTACACCGTCCGGGTTATCTGGATACTTCCCACCAACACCAACCTATCCGAACTCCGGAGATGGGAACTTGCCCTTCAGTATATCCTCTCTTCTCGTTATCCGCCAGGCCTCAATCTCCGCTAATTTCAAGTTGCCGCCACTCTTACCTCACCTGTCTTTCAACAACTTCTTTGCCTCTACACTTCCGCCTCGACTGACATCTCTGCCCAAACTCTTTGTCTTTAAATATGCCTGCTTGTGTCTGTATGTGTGGATGGATATGTGTGTGTGTGCGAGTGTATACCTGTCCTTTTTTCCCCCTAAGGTAAGTCTTTCCGCTCCCGGGATTGGAATGACTCCTTACCCTCTCCCTTAAAACCCACTTCCTTTCGTCTTTCCCTCTCCTTCCCTCTTTCCTGATGAGGCAACAGTTTGTTGCGAAAGCTTGAATTTTGCGTGTATGTTTGTGTTTGTTTGTGTGTCTATCAACCTGCCAGCGCTTTCGTTCGGTAAGTCACCTCATCTTTGTTTTTATATATAATTTTTCCCACGTGGAATGTTTCCCTCTATTATACCAATAAGACATTTGTAAGTTATTCTGGATGTTCAGTTGATCTTAAATCCAACATTATATAAGAGATCACATTTAAGATAAACTGAACATGCAGAATAACTTACAAACTACTTGTTGGTGTATATGTACTGTAAATAATAATTAGAACACTACAGGCCAGGCCAACATAGTACTACACAGGGCAGTGGATACCTATAATATAAACAGCCTGAAAGCAGTTTTCAGTCCTTGAATCTGTAGGTTGTTAGATAATTTGTAAAAAGAGGGAGTATTGGGTTATGTACTTAATTTTCTTTTGAATTTGTTGGGATTTCCAATTTCTTACTTTGTTAGATGTAAACGTAAATGTGCATGTGGCTAGGGCCTCCTGTTGGGTAGACTGGTCACGTGGTACAAGTGTTTTCGTTCAAATTCGCTTTGGCAACTCGCATGCTGATGTGGGTGAAATGGTGACATAGATGACACAACACCCAGTCCTGCAAATCTCTGACTGTGCCCCTCTCACAGCATTCTGCTGTGCTGACCACTCAGCTGTGGAGGCGGACTATGTTAGATGGAGCTTGTTGCATACCTTTCAATCACTGTACGTAACTCCATTCGAAACCCTGGGTGAGGAGGCAAAGTCTACATGAAAATTATTTTTGCGTCTTGAGTGTGCAAATCACATTTCAGCTGAAACTGATTTTTATTGTCAATAATAAAAACCATAGAGAAATAAATATATTGGAAACTAAACTGAAGATCTGTTGGATGAATGATTTACCTGTTGTAGCTGTGCTGAAATATGAAAAATGAGTCAATAGGCTTGACTTTAGGTCAGAACTGTTCAAGGTGCATACACAATAGGCCAGCCAAGCCTAATGAATGGTAATCAGTAGATCTGCCTGAATATTGTTCACCAACACATTGTCAATCAGCCTCTCATCTGCATTGAGCCCAGGGTTGGGCCCAAGGGATTCAGCCATGTGGAATCGCAGTTGGGTCTGGTAACACGTCAAGGTTCCTCCCATTTCATTACTGTTAGAAAGTACTGTTTTAATTATCATTTCACTGACTGATATTTTGAGGGAAGGATTTAGCAGTCTTCACATGTGTAGTGTTTATTTTACTCAGGAGGCTGGTCATTTGAAAAAGATGAAGTAATAATGCTGGTAGGGAGCCTCTCTTTTAAGACTTAGGGACCAGTGTTGTGGGATATGTCTGACCATGAAGTAGAATTGGATTATGGGCTATCCAAATGAAAGCTGCAGATTTTAAAATGTGTAAGCTCTAAAATTTGTGATTTTTTTTTTTTCAAAATTTATCCTGCAGAAAACCCATCCTGCTAAAAGCAAACCATTTCAATTTTGTAGACTTCCCAATTCCTGTTTTGTCTGTTTCTCTCTGTCATTCATGGCAAAAAGGTGTCAATGAAGCTTTAATTTTTTTTTCACATTGTGCACACTACTTCCTAACAGCCTGCTTATTTCCTTCCTTTGCAACAACTGCTCAAAAGTAATGTATCCCTAAAATAACGAAAAACCTCTCTAATTTATTTTATGACCATAACGTGTAGTCATAGGGGCAAGGATGAAGGAGATATGTGGCATAATATGCTACTAAAGAGTGATCCAGACAATACTTGAAAATGGTCTAAAGCTGAATTTGTACAATCGTACATAAAATAAAGCCAGAGGCATCATGAACTCATTCAAAAAATAAAGTAAAAGAGTACCTTATTAGCCATTCCTCCCATAATTTATAAGAATATTTAGACTCCATATTGTACATTACAGTTAACAATTTGGTTTACATTAAACAGGATTTAACTTTGCCTGAAATAGAAGCTGATGGTGTTCCATGTAAAGCAAGCAGCTGAGTAGTGTGGGAGGAAGAGCAGTGGCTGTTTTCGAAGTATCTGTTTTTTATATATCAGCCCAATCTTATAAATTTTGTAGAGATGGTCTTTATATAATGGATATTAAATCAACATTAATATAATGTATGACACATTCTTGCATTTGTTGTGGCTTGGAAGCAGGTAGCCTCTTAACATAATTTTTAAGAATTTCTTGCCAAATCCAGCACAAGCTGTGTCAATTCATGAAGTCTGCTGGCTGGAGGGTGATATGAAAGTTTATGTCACCCCACTGCATCACAGACAAGTATCCCTACATTTCTCAAGGTGTTAGGCATGCGAAATGTCATGTGGAGTCTTGCATTATCATGCTGGAGCATGCCATTTAGTACCCTGGTCAAAAAGGATATGACAACAGAATTTCTATTTTTAACAGATACTGGCAAGCATACAATAGCTCCCTTCACCTTGACTCCAGGAGTTGGAGAGATATGGGTCACCTTTCGTGACAATTCAACAGGTCATCTGTGGACATGGTGGCATCAATCTGACCATGATGAACAGAAGTGAGACCATCACTGAACACCACAGATTGCCAGTTGATACCCCAGTTGACTCTGGTTTTGCACTATGCAAGTGTCTGTTATCTGTGGTATGGTGCCTGTGATAAACAATGCATGGCAACATGAGATCTGAACCCAGCTCCGAATAGTCTGCTCCCAACAGTACATGTTGACACTCTGCTTGTAAACACTACCAAGATTTCAGCTTTTGTCATCTGTCTGTTCATCATAACCAGTCAAATAACCGTACAATCTTCTCATGGTACAACCCTTGTGAAAGGACCCATGCCTACTCTTTTTGCCACACCATTGTCCTGACTCTATGTCACAACCCCCATTCTGCTGTCATTGCACTACAGACAGCTGTCTCTGTGGTCTGTCAGAATAATGTTGCCATATCTTCTATACTACATATTTCACCTTTTTCAAACTCTGAAAATGAGTGATGTGGTACAGCAGTTAGCACACTGGACTTGCATCCATGAGGATGATAGTTCATGTCTGCATTTGGCTATCCAAATTAAGGTATTCCATTATTTCCCTAAATTGCTGCAGGCAAATCCCAGAATGGTTTCTGTGAAAGGGCATGGCCAATTTCCTTCCCCATCCTTGAAACATTCTGAGCTTGAGTTCCATCTCTTATGGCCTCATTGTCAATGGGATGTTAAATCCTAATCTTCCTGACTTTCATATAAGCTGTGTGTCCAGCACTGGCTGATACTGTGAGCAGTTATAGCTGTTCTATTATTTCATTGGGATCAACATAATATATATTCTTTATGCTAAATCCTGATACCTTTATCAGTGCTACTGGATAACACCTTTTTAATGATGCTTCTGTATTTCCTAGCATTAGGGCTTTTTATTGACCTATTTTTCCTACATGCACTAATCATACATAATATTTCACTGCATATTTTTACATCTTTCTGTACATAGTTGTCAGGTTTCGGGGTTTTTAACAATATTAAGTCAATTAAACCAGGTTTGCTTCCAACTCCCTTATTCCCAACGTATATTAAGTGCTTAGTTAAACTTATAGGGTACCCAACATATACAGTTCTTCCATATTGACCACATATATCCAATCTAGTTCACCATCTCTGTCATGGTTAATGAAAGTGGAGTAGTATATCCATCATCTTCTCTACCTCTATCTGTCTTAGCAGATATGTCAAACAGTGGAAAATCTATGGTGGAATGTAATAATATTATGAGAAGGAAAGTTGCTGTTCACCATATAGCAGAGATGCTGAGTCACAGATAAAAGACTCTCACAATTAAAGCTTCCACCATTAAGTCCTTCGTCAACAGTAGCCACACATATGCGCATGCACGTGCATGCATGCACATGCACACACGGACACACACACACACACACACACACACACACACGGACACACACACACACACGGACACACACACACACACACACACACACACACACACACACGACTGCAGTCTCAGGCAACTGAATCCAAACTGTGAGCAGCAGCACAAATGCATGATGGGAGTGGCCACTGGGTAGAGGTAGGGAGGAGACTGGGGCGGGGCGGGGAGGGGGAGGGGTAGTATGGTGGGGTTGGTAGACACTGAAGTGCTGCACATTAGAAGGAGGGCAGGGGAGACATGGGGAAGGGGGTGAGAAGTAGCAGAAAAGGAGATAAATAAAAATACTGGGTGTGGTGGTGGAATGATGGCTGTGTAGTGCTGGAATGGGAACGGGGAAGGGGCAGGATGGGTGGAGGCAGTGACTAACAAAAGTTGAGGTCAGGAGGGTTACAGAAACATAGGATGTATTGCAGGGAAAGTTCCCACCTGCGCAATTCAGAAAAGCTGGTGTTGGTGAGGAGGATCCATATGGCACAGGCTGTGAAGCAGTCATTGAAATGAAGGATATCATGTTTGGGAGAGTGTTCAGCAACAGGGTGATCCACTTGTTTCTTGGCCACAGTTTGTTGGTGGCCATTCATGTGGACAGATAGCTTATTGGTTGTCATGCCTACATAGAATGCAGCTCAGTGGTTGCAGCTTAGCTTGTAAACCACATGACTGGTTTCACAGGTGCCCTGCCTCTGATGGAATAGGTGATGTTAGTGACCAGACTGGAATAGGTGGTGGTGGGAGGATGTATGGGACAGGTCACACATCTAGGTCTATTACAGGGGTATGAGCCATGAGGTAAGGGATTGGGTGCAGGGGTTGTGTAAGGATGGACGAGTATATTGTGTAGGTTCAGTGGATGGCAGAATACCACTGTGTGGGAAGGATAGTGGGCAGGACATTTCTCATTTCAGGGCATGATGAAAGGTAATTAAAACCCTGGTGGAGAATGTAATTCGGTTGCTCCAGCCCTGGGTGGTACTGAGTTATGAGGGGAATGCTCCTCTGTGGCTGGACGGTGGGACTTGGGAGGTGGTGGGAGACTACATAGTTAAGGCACAGGAGATTTATTTTTGTACAAGATTGGGAGGATAATTATGGTCAGTGAAGGCTTCAGTGAGACCCTTGGTCTATTTTGAGTGGGACTGCTCGTCACTGTAGATGGGATGACCATGGATGGCTAGGCTGTAGGTATCTGCAGTGATGAGCAGTCCCTCTCAAAATATACCGAGGGTCTCACTGAAGCCTTCACTGACCGTAATTATCCTCCCAACCTTGTACAAAACAAATCTCCCGTGCCACATCTTTCCAATCTTCCACCATCTCCCACCAAAGGCATAGCTACATGTGAAACCAGTGTGGTTTACAAGCTAAGCTGCACCCACTGTGCTGCCCAAAGGCATAGCTACATGTGAAACCAGTGTGGTTTACAAGCTAAGCTGCACCCACTGTGCTGCATTCTATGTAGGTATGACAACCAATAAGCTGTCTGTTCGCATGAATGGCCACCAACAAACTGTGGCCAAGAAACAAGTGGACCACCTTGTTGCTGAACATGCTGCCAAACATGATATCCTTCATTTCAATGACTGCTTCTCAGCCTGTGCCATGTGGATCCTACCCACCAACACCAGCTTTTCTGCATTGTGCAGGTGGGAACTTTCCCTGCAATACATCATACATTCCTGTAACCCTCCTGACCTCAACCTTTGTTGGGCACTGTCCTCACCCATCCAGCCCCTTCCCTGTTCCCATTCCAGCACTACACAGTCATTCCACCACCACACCCAGTCTTTTTATTTCTCTCCTTTTCTGCTACCTTCCCCCCCCCCCCCCCCCTCCCCATGTCTCCCCTGCCCTCCTTCTAATGCGCAGCACTTCAGTTTCTGCCAACCCCACCATACTAGCTCACAGTTTGGTTTCAGTTGCCTAAGAGTGCAGTCGTGTGTGCGAGTTGCATTTGTGTGTGTGTGGGGGGGGGGGGGGGGGGGGGGGTTGATGAAAGCCTTAATGCCTGAAAGCCTTACTTGTGAGAGTCTTTTTATTGTGCCTATCTGCAGTTCACTATATGGTGATCAGCAACTTTCCTTCTCATAATATTGTCAGCAGATATATGTGAAAGTCACTCAATGTATTCAGTAATTGGTTTAAGTGTTTCTTTGAGAGACTGATCTCCTTCCAAACATCCTATCCTTAGGATTCTCAGTTTCTATTAAATAGCCTTTCATTCCTTGATGATTTTATGTTTTGTTGATATACTGTTACATACTAAACTGACCTCTATACAGTATGCAACTTATATAGTCTCATGAACTTACCTGTAGACTTATTTTTGCTGTATTTCTAAGATTCATTCACTTTCATTGACCTTTGCATGTAGTATATCGATTAACTTCAGAAGGGTTGTGACATTCATTTGCTGTTGAGCTTTTGCACCATTAATATTCTCAAGATGGGTTTCTTCCGCATCTTATAACATTTATTCGTTAACACAACCCTTGCTCCCTTGCAGCTTGCATATTTATTATCTTCTACATGCTGTCTTTCTTCTTGAATTTTGCATACATCCACTGATTAACCATCACATACTTAACAAACTTTGTGTCAGCCAGTCTGGTCAAGCTTTTATCAATGTCCTTTTTTTTTCTCACTATGTAATTCCAGGCTTTCCTTGGTAGAGACAGTTTGTGCACCCATGTACAAATGAATGTTCTGTGTATGCATACCCCTCCTCTCAGACTGAACACATGACATACATGCAAATTTGTTCATGACGTAATGTATACTGATATATTCATCTCCTTGACTGCTATATTTAGAGAAAATCCTGGAAGTTTCTCTTATATCATCCATCACTAATTTTTTTTAAATCTCCACATATCTTTATAAATTCATTGAATATCATGTCAGGTCCTACATGCATTTGATAAATGTGTGTTAAATTCATAATGCACTGTCTGAAAACAATATAAAGTTTGCATTACACCTCACCAACTGTTCAGAATTATAGAATATGTCTGACTGAAATAAAATATGGCAACTCCCATACGACAGATGAAACAGAAATATTTCCAAATTTGATCCTGGTTTCCCTAGAGGACTACAGATTTGATGGGAAGAAAGAGTAGGGTGTTGATGTTTCTGCCTTGTCTGAGCAGTTTTGAATCTAGAAATGTATGTTAGATGCTTTTTGACATTTGTGGGAAACTTACAGAAAGGTGTCTAAATTTGAACACAATTGACTATTATGTGTTCCCAAAACGTCTGACACCAAAGTTACATATCTTTTAATGACTACTGCAAGTGTTTCAGAGTGATGTGCTTTTCAGTTTGGTAGTGACTATTTATTTCATAACTGTTCTCACTGAGCTACAATGGCTGTACATCTGTATAAACTTTAAAACTCTTATTTGAATGAGGGGATGGTGAAATAAAAGAACTTTTGATAAAACATTATTTTATTGTACATCAATAATCATACATCAAGTGCAGTAAATCATCTTTCATGGACTCTTCAACAACTTTACAGTATTTTCCAAATAATTGTTTCTTAAGCACAATAAACCGAACCTACATGACATGCGTACATATAAGAGCAATAAAAAGTTTTGGTATTCCATCTAGAAATTCAGCATATATAGAGTTAATACTTATCGAGCTAATAGTGTCTGACTTTGGTACTGTGCAGGCACATGAACTTATACACTGCTATAAGTCATTCATATTTACAGTGTGTTGTACAGACAACATGTTACATCATTGAATACAGCTTTAACGTAAGGCTGCCACCCAGTCAGTCTGTTGTACGCAGCTCGCAATTCACTCCCTAGATCACATAACTTCATAACACTTGATTAATGTAGACAAATGGATGAGTCTCCATGGGCTACCATGAGTGGTGATCCCCATACATCTCTATGACAGAAATCTTCAAACCAAAGTAGACATCGTCTGGAAGTGGCTGAAATACGTTACACTCAGTAACCATCTGAGCATCAAAGTATGGCACTGCACAGTATAGCTCCTTTGACCCTTTCTAACTAAACCACACTTTACCACCATCCTTGACATTCTCAATTTCCATCACTAATAGACATTCACTGTCTGATTTTATGCTTATACTCAATCTCTTCAGTCTGCAGGTGGTTAAATTATGTGTTGTTGCAAACTGTAGTACACTACAACCACTTAACTGTGGCTCAATGTATGGTTGTGTATGCTTGTCTGATATATCAGGTAGCACGTATGTGGGTTCAACTGGAGCGTGGTAGGACCATGGCTCTGCAGCTTATTGTGGGGCATCTGGTTGTTGGTGTGACAAGGCCATTTGCTCCATCAGTGACGTGGGATCAGGGACGATACTCGCAGAGTCTATGGGCAATGGCTTGTCATGCGTGTCACCCATGTCGTACTGTAGTGCTTACACGTACGTAATAGGCAGCGATGTCATCGGCTGTGGCGGTTGCTGGGTGTCCCAAGGTAGCTGTACTAGACGTCGCTTAAGACAGTCAGTTGGGACATGGCCTTCCTAGCCACAGCCAGAACAGGTTTTCAGTTGACCATCATATATAACGATGGCTCGGCAGCCACCTATTGTCACATAAAATGGTATGTGCTTCTGGAGTTCACTTCTTATTTGGCGCACTCTGTTGAGTATGGGATACATCTTGAAGCTGGTCCATTTCTCTGCAGCATGATTAAGGACCGTGCCGTAAGGGCAAAGTGCTACGATAACCATGTTCACAGGAACTTTGAACGGAAGTTCGAATAAGCACACTGTTCTCACTCCGGGACCAGCATGATCAACAGAAACCACACCCACATTGCCGTCGGCATTGCAAAAGTGGTAACCTTTGGTGGATCGATGGATAAGTCTGTCGCATGCTGCCTCATCTATGAGTTTTATGTATGCAACGCTGGCCACTAATGACAGGTGACTTCCTATCAGTTCCCGGGGATCTAGTTTGACCACTTCACACATGAAACATTTGATTTTGTGTGCTTTTGGTCTTGTGTATTGTGCGTCACACATGAACTTGATAGTTTCCTTCCTGTAAGAAAGACCCATCATGATCTGTAGTAATCAATACACTGCTATGCGAAGCCTCACAGATGTAAACAAAGCTCTCGTTAAACAGGGCGCGGCCAGTGTGCTAGGCACATCCAAGCCGCTGCAACGCCGAAGGCGGACTGCCTAAAACCGTTCGGCCACAGCGGCCTGCAGAGGCCTTGCAGACACAATCCAAGGACAACAACCAGGAAGACTGCGTGAAGACATGCTACTCCAAGATAATGCCCACACCTTCAGATTCTCACCTTTGCCGCTCACTATCGAACAGTCTTCAAGGAATTTCTTTCCAGATGAAAATGCGCTCCAAACAAATGGCTCGTCAATTTCCTCACCTTAAAACCACATAATTTCTACAGTCGCAAAATCGAAAAGCTACCCCAAAATGGGCAGACCATTGTAAGGAGAATATATTGTTGATTACTATAGTCTCTGTTTATTAAACTTGTGAAAAAACACTACGAACTAATGCACCAACCCAATTACTTTATTCTTAGCCTTTAATTAGTATTCTGTTGCTGTTCGTATCTAGTTGCTTGGACTGAAAAATGTCAAGTTGCAGTTATGGTGTTTAATATAGTGAATAAAGTAAATCTGTTTCAACCTGCAACAATCTTTTCATAGTTAAAAGATATTATATTTCAGAAAAATTACATTTGCTTCACTTTGTATGATTTTGGCATTAAGTATTATAGCTTAAGTTAAGAACAAGAATATGAAGAAGTCAGATATTAGTTGCAGGTGTACACATACAAAAATGTTGAGACCTACAATTTTACCCAACTATTGGAGTTTTTCAAAGTTATTCGTCAGATTAGAATTCTTTCATTGTTATAGACAAGAGAATGGCATCCTGTATAAAGTATGTGGAAGGCCGTACCACAAGAACTCCTTAGCAACCTTCTGGCCGGCAGGGGAGTACATGGTGACATACTCCCTATTACGAAGCATGTCCCCCCATCGTTTTTAATCTACAGGGCACCATCATAGATCGCGTGACTTGCTTTTGAAGAGAAGTGTCATTTGTGTTCATCTTATTGCACATTTCTTTCATTTACCTTCTGTACTATACTGTAGCAGTTCTTTGTATGTGTGGCCCATGTTTCATCGAGTTATGATATTTGGTAGTGACATTTCTTGAGGAAGTTACTTTCATCCTTAAGTTTTGTACACCAGTGTACGTACTGAAAGACTGGAGGACAGTAAATGTTCACTACATAAAGATGTCTTACATCTTGTCCTTGATCTAGATAATGTACATCTGTAACTTTTTAAAACTGGGTACAGGACCTCACTGTTGAGTGTCGATGAACCACAAACACACACACTACAGGACAAGGCCTCATATAGGACTCGTATCTTCTACATGGCAGTAGCACTTTCTAAATTGAGCATTTAGCTTAGATAGTAAAAGGAAAATGCTGTAGATCTGACCGAATGACTCAGTAACAGAGCTTAAGAACTCAGCGGCAAGAATAACAGGAAAATATTTACAAAAATCGCAGAGTAGACGAAAAATATAAGTCTTTGGCAACTCATTCCTCCAGCAAACGAGGTACTTGCTGTGATTTGTGACGTCAAGAATTATATTCTTTGTTGCAAGGGGCCAGTTGGCATAAATACTCGCTGCCTGACTCCAGTGACACCTGTTTTTGACTGCTGCCTATGCTGAGAATTATTTTGTGTCAGCTGTTGACCCGGCGCAAAGCATGTAGCAATAACCTCCACTTGCTGCTGTGCTACGTGCCACTCCTATTCCTTTTGTAGCTGGTGTCTGGCTGGGTGGGTAGATGCTATCCACCTAGGGCCACCCCAAGGCTATCGTCAACTGGCTCCTGGGTCTCTCCAAGAAGTCCTGTGTTCACAGTCCGTGCTTGGGTATCTACTGCAGCTAACACTGGTCTCCATCGCTTATGCACCTTGATATCAGTGAAATGCCTGAGACAGCCACAAGCCATGGAATTCTTGGTAAATAAAGTATGATGTTGCCCAAGCTGCGTTGTGGATTCCCCAACCACCAAGGAACTGGCCCCTCGCACCCAGCACCCAGCTCTCCATCCTGAATTGGCACCCTACCAGTTATCAGTGTCAATGACCACTTGACCAGTCTGGCAAAACAGCACCTAATACAGAATCAAAGTTCACCTCATGTACCACAAGCTGCCAATTTTGGGGTTTTGGCCACCAAGATAATCTAACAGATAAAACGGCACAGCACACGCAGCAGTGGGGGCTATTTTTGGGCAACTACTATTATGAGACACTATGGTCCGGTGCTCAACTTGCAAACCTTGATACGGTTTACTGATGGGTGCTGACTATAGAGTTCATCAGCAAGAGGTACTGTGTTTCCAGTTCAATTACAACATTAATAACTTACTGGACAAATTCCTCATGACTGCCCAGGAGGTGCCTAGACTCACAGATTAGGACCAGACACACTCTCAAGTAGCGTGTGGAACACGTCTCAGTTGGATGGAACATCTACCCAAAGCTACAAAACTGCACTACGGATCTATCTATCAATGCGCCCACCAAAGACTCAATGGTAATTTGAGGTATGCCTACTGGCCGCAGAAGAGTCCATATGCTGACTAGGGTGTCTGACTAAACTCTGCTGAAAGCTAAAGCTCAAGCTCTGCATACTGACCCTGTTGAGCCATTATGTTCTGACCAACAGCTAGCCATTATGTTCTGAACAACAGCTGTGAAATCCACTGCCAAAGACGTCAGTCAGGTGCAGTATGGAGACTGCAGTCCGGCCCTGCACTCTTAAGCTACACTGAAGCGCCAGGGAAAATGGTATAGGCATGCATATTCAAACACTGAGATATGAAAACAGGCAGAATACGGGGCTGTATTCAGCAATGCCTATATAAGACAAGTGTTTTCTGTTACTGCTGCTACAATTGTAGGTTATCAAGATTTAAGTGTGTTTGAACGTGGTGTTATAGTCAGTGCATGAGTGATGGGACACAGCATCTCCAAGGTAGCGATGAAGTGGGGATTTTCCCGTACAATAATTTCACTAGTGCACTGTGAATATCAGGAATCCGGTAAAACATCAAATCTCTGATATCGCTGCAGACGGAAAAAAATCCTGCAAGAACAGGACCAATGACAACTTCGAAAAATTGCTGTAGATTTCAATGCTGGGCCATCAGATGTCATCAAGCGAACCATTCAACAAAACATCTTCGATGTGGGCTTTCGGAGACGAAGGCCCACTCGTGTACACTATATGACTGCATGACACAAACTCTTATGCCTACCCTGGGCCCGTGAACACCAACACTGCACTGTTGATGACTGGAAACGTGTTGCCTGGTCAGATGATGTGGCAGTATGCACATGACGTGAAAAAATAATATTGAAGATCTTCGCCAATATAACAAAACTGACATCGTAATGAAATAAATATTATCGCAAAAAAATCGAAAGGACTATGTAATCAGCTAATATGATCTATGATTGTTATTGTAATCTGTGTTCCTTGATTGTTATTGTAATCTCTGTTCCTTTTGATACACGATCGCACACACTTCCCCTTTGTTTAATGGTTGTGTAACAAGTCATTCTGTGATGAGGCATGAAAACGTGGAAGTTTCATGTAATATTTAATCTAAATATAATAAAATATTACTTAAAAGTGTCGCTAATGTTTTCCTGTGACAGGTCCTATACTCATGAAGTGAGTGACTAAAATAATTTATGCAAATTTTGTAGGGGAACATTGGTGCAGAGGTCAACACCATTGTTCTAAATTATAACAGCCTAGAGTCTTAATAAATATTTTAATATTTGCTAATATTGACAAATAATTAAAAATAAATGTAAATGTAAGAGATTTCTCTTGATTAGTGGTTCTAATATTGAAACACTAATAGTAGTCAGTTTTTCTAATATTGAACCATATTCATATAACATGATTTAGGTTTTTTTTATGCCTGCATAACGGAAATTGCGAGAATCTCCTCTCCACAGTTTGTAGCACCAACGCTGTGGATGTTACGCTGTCCTGGCCTGGCAGTGGAAACGAATCTTGATCGTTCCCATTGTATGGTTAATCGCCTCGGTTGTGTTGCTCGTCTTCTGTGGACAGCCGTCTCTTCTTTCGTTTCTTCAACCGCTGTTTTCGTGGTGGAACTTCCACGTCTACTGAGTGATGCTGTTCAGTGCGATCCTCTTGCTGGCCCTTTTACTGCATACGGCGCACAGCGATCTAAGCTGACGACCTACTGTTCCCGGACAAAGTATACTTTCCCACAGCCAGGACAAATGCCATAAACTGGATAAAGGGGATGGTGACGTATTATTTGTATCACACCAATGAGAAGAACGTCATAGACTTCTGGTACGTACTGCAAGAGCAACATGATATCTTGCAGCGACACATGAAATATAGAACATGTTTTTTCCAATTACTTGAGTTTGTTATTCACGGACCCTCCAGCTAGTGGGGTGTTCTGGGTATGAGAAGTGAAATGAGGAGGTAGCTCAACGTTCAGGAACTAACGTTCAAGCCTGATGTATTCAGGGGACTATACATAGTTTTTAAGTTAACGAGAAGCCGACCTGTATACACGCCAACAGGGCTGTTCAGGGTCCTGTTTCCTTTTCTTTCTTTTGCTAGTGAACTCTTTAGATCTAGATGGCGTTAGAAGCTGTTTTTTTACGTTTGGATGTGTTGAATGGCACCTTTAGTTTCCGAGTATTGTGTTTAGCTTCTATGGAAGACAATAAAAATCAATAGACACAAACAAAAGAAAAACACTCAAATAAATCCCTTTCATACCTTGGCCCACAATCCCAGGAAAGGGAGGGTGGAGACATGGTGTCCAGGCCTCAGGTTGCAACCCCTGCCTGCCCTGCCTCTGCCAGCCCGTGACCTGATCCCTCAAAATTAAAAAAAGAAAAGGTGCTTCAGTCCGGAACCGTGTTGATGCTACAGTCACAGGTTCGAATCCTGCCTTGGACATGGATGTGTGTGATGTCCTTAGGTTAGTTAGGTTTAAGTAGTTCTAAGTCTAGAGGACTGACGACCTCAGATGTTAAGTCCCATAGTGCTTAGAGCCATTTGAAACTTTTTTTTTTTTTTTTGAGGCATTTGCGTTGTTGACAAAAATAACAACAGTGATAGTTACACCTCGTTGGAGCAGTTTGTAATATTCCACTCCGTCACTCTTCAACCAGATGCATAACATTATCTTTTGTGGATGTGTGCAGGTTTTTGTATGGGGAGTTGCTGCTTTGTTTGCGCTCATTCCAGATTGCTTGTGCAAGCTGTCATTGAGCTGTCAAAGTAAGCATTCAATGGCCGGTGCAGCTGGTCTGTGACAGGCGATGGCGTGGTGGGCAAGTCAGTCCTGTCCCTGTAAAGTTTATCCAGTGATGCGTCTGTACCAGTATAGGAAGCCCTATAGGTAAGCTTCAGATGGTCAACAAAGGTGCTGATTGGCGATCCTATAACACTGACCTGAAACATTTTCTGCTCCCTGCTGATAACTGAATATGATCTGTCATATGGTGGCTGCAGTGGTTTGCGTACCTTGTCATGTCAAAGACTTTATTTCACTTCCACATGTCGTTGAAAATGAGACGTCAGTGAGTCTGTTGATCCATCAGGACAACAAGTCGTAGGTGCCAAATTTGTGAACGCACGTTATAGATGAAGTCTGATGTCTCAGTAAGGCCGTTTGGCTCGTTGCTGATGAATCTGCTGGGCAGCTGGATAAGTTGACCATAGACAAGCTCAGCAGTCATGGCTTTTAGATCTTTCTTTATGGATGCGTGGAGACCCATGAGGACAATTGGTAGTGACTGTGTCCATTGTTGTGAGTCATGTCAGTGCATGTATTCTGTTAATCCATTTGCTGCCGGATGGTATGCAGTAGTCCTGATACGCTTCATGCCCAATAGGATGCCGAGTGTTTTGAATAGGTGTGACTCAAACTGTCTGTCCTGGTCGGTTGTAATATGGTGTAGGGGTACTCGAAAATAGATAATTCGTCCATGGAAGAAAGTGTCGGAACTGTTTTGATGATAACGTCGACCATGAGAAACACTTCAGACCAGAGTGTGAAACAGTCAATAGCTGTTAGGTAGCCTTCAAATGATCTGGGACCATTGTAAACTGTGCCTCGAGCATGTGGATGTGGTGGAACTGCTTGACAGTATTTGCTGCATACAATTCATTATCGTAGGTTCCCCAGCAATATTGTGATGGTAATAACTTATGGCTGAAAGCTGCCAAGGGCTGCAATTGTTTGTCTGCCCATTGTTGCTGTACAGCACCAATTGCAAAGGCAGCCACGTCACCCATTAGAGCGAGAGGTGCCCGCGGAACAGGATGAGCTAACAGAGTAGTCCCTGCAATGGCAACCCTCACTTTGGTAAAGGCCAACTTGACCATCCTACTCCAGAGCAGTTTTTCATTTGGTTTCCGTGGCTCTCACAGTAAGTCGTTCAATGGAATAGCTAAGAGTGCCTGGTGGCGCTCGAAATGGCGACAAAAATCGATGGCGCCAAGAAATTGTCGCAAGTCTCGACCTCTCAAAGGCCGTGGAAAGTTAGTTATTGCCTCGACTATCTCCTGTGGTGGCTGTATCCCTTGGGTGTTGATGGTTTAACACAGAAATTGGACCTCAGCTGCTGATAAGTAATTCAAATGAACAGAGGCGAGTAAAAACTTGGCACAAAGGAGTTAGGTGTTTCATCTCTGGGCTTGATGTCAGTAAGATATCATCAGTGTAAATACAGCAAACATTGAGGTCGTGCATGACTTCGTCCATGAACCGTTAAAAGTTTGTGCAGAATTGCGTAGCCCAGAAAGAATTCTGGTAAATTCAAAGAGTGCGAATGGGGTGCAGACAGCAGTTTTAGTTATATTGTTCAGAGCGACAGGTACCTGACAGAATGGAAGTGCAACATCCAACGTGGAGAAGAAGCATTTGCTGAAGGTGTTGAATTCAATGTCTTCGATGTGCAGTACAGGACAATGATCAGGCATAGGCCTGGCTTTCAGCTGTCTATAATTCCCACATGGACACCAATCATTATTCTTCTTCAGGACTAGGTAGAGTGGAGATGCTGAACTACAGCTTGTCAAGCGGCAGATTTCTAGTACAAACATAAAGGAGACCTCCTTCTTTGCTACTCTCAACTTCTCTGACGTTTAACGACGAGATCGAATGTGAACTGGTAGTCATCGGGTGGTCTTCACATAATGCATCTTCAAATGCTGTGAACCGATGCTACTGTAGGTAATTGTGGAATGACTTCTGGGAACTGCTTCAACAGTTCTATGGATGGAGAGTCACCTGAGAACTTGTTGAAGCAAACCAAGCGCTGTATCAAGTGCGAGATACAGAGGCGAGCGAGTGCGCCGGGACTTACCCCAGTTCACTGCTAGTAGCGCCACGTCACCTTCACGCGTCTGCATGTAGTCGCAAGTATTGCACCACAATTTAGTATGAAATTAAAAATCAAAATTTATGTTTAAAACTTTGTTAAATTATATTTTAGTGTAATAATGTTCCAGACACCAAGTCTTGATGTTCTAAACTTAATAGTTTACGGAAAAATGCCGTTTTAAGAGAAAAATCAGAGGCGCTAAATAATGACGCTAGGAAGCCAGAATTTGGTCAGAAGGTGCAGTTGGAAGTTATAAATAAGAGATGCTGGTTTCCAAAACCATAAAACAAAAATTAACGCTAGAGTCCACGTTTTTCGGAAAAATCAGAGGCGCTAAATAATGGACTTAGAAACTTGAAAATTTGTTTTATGCTTCAGTATACCCCTAAAATAATAACAGAGAGTCCACGTTAATCTACCTCTTATAGTTTTTGAGTGATTAAATAGAAACTAATTTTGTAACTAAAATGTACCTATGTGTTGTAGATTAAGTACTTTAAATTTTAATGATAGAGGATTTTGGTTAAACCAGATGATCAAATATATCAAATAATAGAGCTACACCAAGTTTAAGACTTGTGGTGGTGGTTAGTGTTTGTCGTCCCGTCGACAACGAGGTCATTAGAGACGGAGCGCAAGCTCGGGTTAGGGAAGGATTGGGAAGGAAATCGGCCGTGCCCTTTCAAAGGAACCATTCCGGCATTTGCCTGAAACGGTTTTAGGGAAATCACGGAAAACCTAAATCAGGATGGCCGGAGACGGGATTGAACCGTCGTCCTCCCGAATGCCGAGTCCAGTGTGCTAACCACTGCGCCACCTCGCTCGGTAAGTTTAAGACTTGTAACACAAATAGCAACTGATATAAGTCTTAGCAAAGGTATGGTTCAGAGGTAACAATCTACCGTTAGTTCCACTGAATAAATTCTATTAAGCCAAGCTTTCATTCTAGCGAGCTGAAACTTTCTACGTGCTTTCAAACTGCTTATCTGTATCCCAGCAAAAAATTAAGAAGTTTCTGAAGTAATTGGTAACCATATTATTAAAGATTATGTGCCCGAGATAGCGGGCCGCCGTATGCAAATAGACAGGCAACAGATGTTTTCTCGGCAGTCCGCACCGGCACCTTTTAAATACAGCCCCTGAAGCAGTAGGAACAGGAAGGTTCACTTCGCTCTCAGACACTGCGAGGTCCCCGCCACTTAAATGTCTGGTCGCGCTCTGCCTCGGATGACGTCAGAGCCGAGCTGTGACAAGCGCGTATTTGGCAGTGAAAACGGATAGTGAACTCGCGAGGACTGTACACCGTCCTGGGTCGTTTAGAATTCGGCAAAATAACTGTTAGTGTCCCGTCCGTGTGGAATTCAATTCCGCGTGCCAAGTGGTGAATTTATTTCCACTTTTATGGCGAGCATTAATTTTTGAACATTTATTGCGAACTCTCAATTGAGTGATGTTAGTAAGGGCGAAAAATAATCTGGTAGGAAGTTACCGTAGAGGTCGCCTCTGAACTGCTAAAGGTGCTGTTAGATTAGAAAGACTTTTTTCAATTGAACATAATGCAATTTTAAGTGTTGTTTGTGAGAAACTTTAATTAAATTAAATCTTGATTGGAACTTTAAACTTTTACTGATGTCATAGTCCTGATCCCGCAAAGAAATGGGAAATAGACACTTTTCTTTCAGTGGGCTGGACCGGAATGTGGCCGTGCAGACTGGGAACTAAGGTCAGTATGTTTCCCTTCGCTTTCTGGCTGACCACCAAATTAGTTGCCAGGTTCACGTGATTAAAGACGGCATCAAAACTAGAAAGGAGTGAAGAGACTTACTCGCCGCCCCACAGTGTGCACTGTAGTCAATACAATCACAAAAAGTCTGCCCCAATAATAAAGCGCACCGCAACTGCCTCAATAAATTGCTACCTGAATTTACGACGGAGGCTTAGATTCTATACCAGTGTGACATGACCATGCGTCAGAATGATGGCAGACGGCAGTCATCGCTGCTGAGGAAAGGTAGCCTGTCAGATGGACATACTGACATGTCAGTACCTATGTCCACTAAGGATTGCAGCTTCGTATAATGTTCCACAATGAACAGTTGATGGCTGCTGTCTGGTGAGCCAGTTGCCTCATCTCTGACTCCTGGAAGCGCTTCCCATCTCGCACAGAGGACTGCATTTCTGCGTCTCTGATCCAAACCGTCTGTGGCATCAACAGACTCACAGTGGAAGGCGAGCAGCTTTGCTTCATTGGTGAGCGGTGGCGATGTGACTAGCGACTGGAATGCTGTGTCTGCAAGGCGACGACTTGTACAGTAACTTCGGCACTGTAACAGTAACTGCTTGCAGTGCACTAAGAGGCTGCGACACACGCAGATGGCTACAATTGCGCATTGCGATCTGCAGTCTGTGCGAACGCATCGAGATCGCGGGCGCATATTGTCGAAAACTTCTTTGCAGCAAATGGAAGATTTGACAACCAGACATTCCGTAACTTGCCCTCGTTAACGGCATTACTCGCTAGAGTCTGCAGGTGGTGCACTAACTGCAAATGAGTGTGATCATTCCTCATTATGGACTAACGTCTCTAGCTGTTTTGTCTCACAGCTCTCAGATTGGATACAGAAAACGTTTATATGATATCAATAAATTCCTGAAACACCCGAGGAAAATGGTTCAAATGGCTCTGAGCACTATGGGACTCAACTGCTGTGGTCATCAGTCCCCTAGAACTTAGAACTACTTAAACCTAACTAACCTAAGGACATCACACACATCCATGCCCGAGGCAGGATTCGAACCTGCGACCGTAGCAGTCGCACGGTTCCGGACTGCGCGCCTAGAACCGCGAGACCACCGCGGCCGGCACCCGAGGAAAGGTACCAGAATTAACATCGCTCATTTTGGGTTATAATGCCCAGAGAGAAACAGAAAATTGTTTGAAATCGGAAGTGAATAGTAAGAAAATCCTAAGTTCAGATCGGAATATTTATTGTAAGGATACGTCAGTCTCCCATGGTGGCGGCGTATTCATTGCAGTAAAGAACTAGGTAATATCTAGTGAGGTTAACACGGATCCCGAATGAGAAGTAATCTGTGTGAAGTTAAGCATCAAAGTCAGTCAAAAATGATGAATGGATGCTTTCATATTAGAAACATTTCGTTAATGATGAACATTAATTTTTTACTTAACTATACACATTTACTTTTTTTCAGTACTTCTTTACAGTCCTTCAATATAGTCTCCCTGTTTCTCGATAACTGAATGCCAACATCTCGGACTCTATTGTTGCGTCGAAAAACCACTTCTGATCTTCTGTTGAATGGCTCAGGTAACGGTGGTGAAAAGCTCTTCCAGAGAAAGATAGTAATGTCCAAACGTATGTTTTATCAACCTTGGGAACAAGTAGAAGTCTGGTGCACCCATGTCCGAGCTGTAGGGACAATGGTGGTACGAGGACACTTTTATATCAAATTATTATCAAATAAATTGAGTAAATTAATTAAATTGATCCATTAATTACGCCCACCCCAGACGATGTCATGGGTTTTCCCCAACTGGCACATGTCCCCTTTCCTCACCACCTCTCTGGGATATCCCTGCCCCTCCTCTTCTTCCACCCAAAAGAATGGTGTGAAATTAAAAATTTCGTGATAATTTCGAATTTTGGCGGTAAATTCAAATTTTATTTACATTGTGCTGCACAAGATATAATAATATATTCTTTATTCATAGAGATTGAATTTGGATATCATCTTTGGAATATTGACAAAGCATAATAATGACATAGCAATCCAAGATGCCCAACCCAAAATACTGATGCAGTCTAATGCCCCTATTACTCTTGGTGGGAAACTCAAGAATTAGTGGGAAAATCCAAATTTATTCCTCTGGCTGAGTGGCATGAGCATTGGGGATGGGTGTTGCCATTGATTGACGACTGCATGGTAGCTCTTTCATCATTAACTCAGATGTAAGGAGCACATTTTAGCTATTAGTCTAATACTAGAGAATTGCTCCAGCCTATCTAGCCAATAGCCCTATATGGGAAGGGTGGGTAATAGAGACAGAACAGCAAGCTATCACTGAAGTACAGGGGAATAGCCTCCTGTCGATCTGCAAGTGAGCAGCTGCAGTTGAGAGAAACATAAGGATGGGTAATAATATTAGAACAGCGACCCACTGTCCAAGTACATCTATAAGTCCTTGCCCCTATCTACAGGAATCCTGTAGCAACATCATTGCGAAATGAAACACACTTACACCCACTTATGAGTCACAAGCCGCACCCTAGCCAACAGAAACATGTGACATACGTTCTACAATATTTTTTACAAGTTTAATGCTCATTATCTTACTTGAACATGGCATCTCATGACAGAAAAAAAAGACCAGTCACCAATTTAGTCCAGCGCCTTTGAAGGGGTGTATTGTGTACCTGAAGAGCTGGCCAGCCACGAAAGCCTTAAGCTATGACTTCTGGTCGCCAACCCTTGATGACCACACCTGCTGCTGGCAGTGGCACAATGCGACAGAAGCAGGCGCCACTGGACTAACTGTAGTTCCACCCCTGATATAGAATCCACTTTACCCAATCGGAAATGGGGATATTGTTTCATCAAAACACTTAGAATATTTTGTCAAAACCTCTCGAATTTCTCTCGTGAAATGTAGATTGCTCCCTTTTATACAAGTTATTTTCGAAGACAGAAGAAATCAAACCACACATGCATTTTCACGTCGCTAAAGTATCTTTACTTGTTGTGAAAATCCTGTACTACACTATAGCATAGGTATATTTCCCCTAAGTATTCTATCATGAGGTAGAAAAATCTGTTATTATCAGCTTAATATCTGCCACATCCTCCATCACAGGACTAGAATATTAAGTTAATTTTTGGCTCATGATGGAGTGCTAAGAGCTTTCTCTATCTCTGTGAGCAATCATGAACCAGGGCCCATGAGAAATACGGTCCCCGCAATGAACTTGTGACGTTACCCTTGTCAGCTCGTCCGCTGCACTTCTGCGAAGCTCGTCTCGAAGCAGCGCCCACAGGAAATCCATATGCAACGGAAAAGGTACCCACTAAAGGTCTAACTTTTTCTTATGCTGTCGAGAGCTTGCATGCATTTAAACATGCAGTCAAGAATTGTTGAATCCATCTACAATACTTACTCACTCCCCGCCAGAGACAGGTGCTGGCACGTAAGAGCTCTGACGAATGCACCACAGCCTGTCTTTCTCGTGGGATTCGGCACGAACTGATTCTCCAGTTGCACAAACAATGAAACTGGATTATGTTGCCAGATTGGGGGTAGCTTAACCATGGCGCAGTTGGTAAGTGCAATTTTACAATAGCTGCAGTGCCAGAAATATCATCTGTACTACTTGAACTCGAAGTCGAACCAGCAACATTTTTTGCGAAAAATGTATCTATTCTGACAAGCGGTTATAGAACATTGGCTTATCGTTCTCTCCTTTCCTTCGATAATTTCTGAAATGCCACCCCACTTAATTTTGAACGTTTGCTTTTTTCACTGCTATTCACGTTTAGCCACTTACAAAATTGTCAACCAACAGTCAAAACAAAAGAAAAAATTTGTAAAAGAAAGACTGTATACAGTTCCAGTCGTACTACACCACACATGAGCACAAAGCTTTTTACTTTAAACACTACACACGAGCACAAAGATTTTTCCTTTAAAGATGGAGCGATGAACTGACCAACTCGGATTACTCGACATAACTGTGCTATGAAAGAACGACAATGCAGAATAATTTAATTTCATTGTCGGCTGTTTCTCTGTTGTCGATGAACAGTAGAAGCACACCTGCCGGCTGGAATTCGTCTCGCAAAAAAAAAAAACGGGACAGTCCCTTTTAAGGCTTCTGTTTCCCACGTCGCCGGAATTTCAGCTGGGACGAAATACGTTCTGCATATTCTTGACATTGTCTTTCTAATTTAAAAAGCAAATAATTTTTGCAATTTCTTGCAGTGAGATGTGCTGGTTCGACTCTTATCCCACTTACTCTTATAACATTTTAGCAGTTTCTGTGGGCAGAGAAGACAGACTACAAAGTTTAAGTAGTCTTGTCGGCAGTTGATGTGATGTGTTGTCATATGTGTGAACACTGCCGTTATGTCTAAATGAAAATGCATCTTTTATTCCAATATAATATAAAAATAGCTTTTCTTCGAAGAAAAAAATGTTAGCTAAGAAGTTTAATATAAAATTTTCAATGCCACGTACTGTTCAATTGCACAGAGTGGGAACATTGATATCGTGCAGGCTGCAGCACAATAAATGAGACAAACGAAAGTTGGTTTCTTCTTCTTTTTTCGCCAAAAATGTAACTAAATAAATAACATTTTCAAACTATTGTGAAGTGTATTTCACACATTATTAGATATTCTGCTTATGTTCTTTTCATATATACATGTGTTTAAAAATGTAAAACATTCCCAGTATCAACATGTTCTGTTAAATGGGTGTCATTAAATCAAAGCTCAGATATTGAAGACCACAGAGCTTTCACATTAATTACAGCCAACCCTCCGTTGACTTGATACTTCCCCATAATTTCTGCAAGAAATTTAAATAGAGTCGGGTTTTATATACTGAGGCCAGCAATTGTTACAGTATTTAAGAAACTGCTGATTAGTTTATCACAGCTTTTCAGGGGTCCCGGTATTTTCGTGGGGAAAGATATGCTAGGATTAAGCAGAAGATTGTATTGTAGATTGCTGTCCTGACAGTTTCCTGCAAAATATTTTGAATAGTCATGAAGATACTAGGCAGGAACCCAATGTTAAATTTCCATTCAGTCACCAAGTAAACTATGCATATTTCCAAGATTGTATTGTCGAATTTCGTTCCTAAGGCTTATTTAAAATAGCAAGTTGTTTAAAATATTAAAAATTTTTATCATTTGTAAACGCAGTTATTTTAAAACGTAAAAGGTTAAAATGAGTACAGCGCAAAAAATGCTGCCCCTCTTAAGGTGCTGCCCCTAGGCCCGTGCCTAGTGGGGCTATGTGTAAATCCGCCACTGAGTTGCACCATCACGTCACAATCACTTCGAGATCAACTCCTGGAATGGAAGCATTAAAGCAGTAAAGATTCCTGTTATCATTCGCAGCTGTATAATATACATGGACAATTATTCGTTGTGTTCAGCTGTACAATACTTCTTAATCGTAATTAGCCCTGTGCGACTCAGAGAATATGTTTAAGCAGTGATTAATACATATACACTGAAGAGCCAAAGAAACTTCTACAGCTGCCTAATATCGTGTAGGTCTCTCCCAAGCATACAGAAGTGCTGCAGCATGACGTGGCATGGACTCGACTAATGTCTGAAGTAGTGCTGGAAGGAACTGACACCCTGAAATCCATAAAAGTATAAGGGGGTGGAGATCTCTTCTGAACAGCATGTTGGATACATCCTAGATGTGCTCAATAATGTTCATGTCTAGGGAGTTTGGTGGCCAGTGGAAGTGTTTAAACTCAGAAGAGTGTTCCAGGGGTCACTGTGTAGCAAGTCTAGTAGTGTGGGGAGTCGCGTTGTCCTGCTGGAATTGACCAAGTTCGTTGGAACGCATGATAACCATGAATGGATGCAGGTGATCAGACAGGATGCTTATTTACATGTCCCATGTCACAGTCATATCTAGATGTATCAGGGGTCCGATATCACTCCAACTGCACACGTCCCACACCATTACAGAGCCACCAGCAGCTTCAACAGTCCCCTGCTGACATGCAGTGTCCATGGTTTCATTAGGTTGTCTCCATATCTGTAGACGTTCATCCGCTCAATACAATTTGAAACGAGACTCGTCCGATCAGGCAACATGTTTCCAGTCATCAACAGTCCAATGTCGGTGTTGTGGGCTCAGGCGAGACGTAAAGCTTTGTGTCATGCAGTCATCAAGGGTCCACAAGTGGGCCGTTGGCTTCAAAAGCCGATATCGATGATGTTTCTTTGAATGATTTGCACACTGGCACTTGTTGATAGCGCAGAGGGGTTGCACTTCTGTCACGCTGAACGATTGTCTACAGTCGTCGTTTGCCTCGTTCTTGCACGATCTTTTTCCGGCCGTAGCGATTTCGGAGATTTGATGTTTTACCGGATTCGTGATATCCATGGTACAGTCGTGAAATACGTAGTTGTATGGAAAAATCCCCACTTCATAGCTACCTCGGAGATGCTGTAACAAAATGTTCAAATGTGTGTGGATTCCTAAGGGACCAAACCGCTGATGTCATCGGTCACTAGACTTACACACAACCTGAACTCACTTACGCTAAGAAGAACAACACACACACCAATGCCCGAGGGAGGACTCGAACCTCCGGATGTAGGGGCCGCGCAATCCGTATGGCGCCTCAAATCGCACGCCGATGCTGTGTCCCATCGCTCGTGAGCCGACTGTAACACCACGTTCAAACTTCAGTTGAATCTTGATAACCTGCCACTGTAGCAGCAGTAACCGGTCTAAGAACTGCGTCAGACACTTGTTGTCTTATATAGGCGTTGCTGACCACAGCGCCGTATTCTGCATGTACGTATACATGTGTCTGTATTTGAATATGCATGCCTGTAACAGTTTCTTTGGCGTTTCAGTGTATGTTACACGGCACCGCGCATAGATTAACCGCTGTATCGTTCCATTGTTTTATTAGTTTCATGCTAAGAGGATGCAGTTATATTATCTCGGTTCTTCTTTGTCCTCTCTCTAGTAAAGACATAATTTCATGGTCCTGAGATAGATTACAGTTATTCTGTATCAAAAACCGTTGAAGAAATATTGATAAACTCTTTCTGGTGAGAACCGATAAATTTTCTACGTATCGTAATAATTTTGTAATTATAAATTCTCTGATCACTCATCGTCTTTCTTTCCTCCTTCAATGAAAGTGGAATGGGATGGCCGTCATCCCAACCTCATGCTCTGACCCAACGCGGCCTGCCACTTCGGATCAAGTTTTAAATTCTAGTACTTTCCTAAAGGGAGATTTAATTATTTTTACGTCGACAAAACACTGCGAACCATTAGCTAAAAACGATCGCTACGCAGTGCACTACCATGTACATTCCACCTGCAGTTAATGTTTTCCTTTAGATATTTAATCTCAATAATTAATCGCCACTTGCATCGTAATGTAAAATTTCCTTGGAAAAAGTATTCAAAAATAATATCAGGAAAGGACTTTCCGATCAGAAACGCGTTTTAAAAGAAATAATAACAATATCAGTTTTTAAAATCTCACACACTCTAATCAACCGTTCGATCAGAGAAAGTTTCGGTCTTAAGATTTGCACGTCAGAGTACTTGCAATGGGATATCAGACTCTCGTTTTATTTCACAAGAGGCATATTTCGTTTTTCTCAATGGGGAAGGCATCTTAAGTATGGCACCAGAACAGGGAATATTCCAATATTGCGACTTGGAGTGTGCCTTTTGTGAGCCGTAGGTCTGCAGCTGCTATCCTTCGACACTCGTTGATTATCTTAAGCGGAAAAGCTAACTTCCCGCCTTGTGACGCGCCTGATACCAAAATATTTGCATCCAGCTGCAGATGCCCAGCTTCCGCATTGCTGTCAAAGTACACATTTTATCATTCCAAGCAACTCATCCTATCTGACATTCTCATATACATTCTAAAGATGTACCACGAAGGAGTCATGCAAATTCAACGCAAATTAATATTCGTACAGGTACCGACGTAAAATACAGAACAGTAAACTTTGGCGGCGTATGGATGAATGCACGATCTTGTAGCACAGTTTCACCGTGCAGCTGCTAAGCATAATAAACGGGAGACTTGTCGATACCAGAGCATAAGGTCTTTGCGAATTTCATTCCGTTTAAACAGTTGGACAGTAACAATGCCTTGCAGACAGGCGCGTGAACAATATACGCAGATGACAGCATTTGAGAGAGGACGTGTAGTTGGGTTCAAAGAAGCCGGTTGGAGAAATCGGAGAATCTCTCGATATCTGACTAGAAGCGATGCCATTATTCGAAGGTGTTGGCTGGAATGGGTGGCTCGTGCCCGAACACGGAGTAAAGTAGGAAACGGTCGACATAGAGAGAACGTGAGGACCGTGCAATCGTCAGAGAGGCACTCAGAGCCTTGGATTCATCATAATCATCGACATGACGTGCAACAGGTGTTTCATTGATCAAGAGGACCGTTAAAAGGATGCTCACATAAGGGGGCTGAGCCCACGGCGCCCTTGCGCCGAATACCATTGACCTCTGTTCACCAACAAGTTAGTTCGCCTCCACGTAGTGCACCCTGGGTAACGCTAAATGAACTCACACAACTGGCGGCAGACCGAACGAAGAATTCCTGCCCCACATCACAGTGAAACAGAACGACAGACAAAGCGCTATGCAAGATACATACAACGGTCCTTTTAGGGACCAACTGACAAAGGATCTCAGACCATGCATCCGAATCTGCCATTTCAATATTGAGGGCATAAGCAGAGCAAAATGTCAAGTATTGCAGAGAATTTTACACGATAACGACATTGACCTGGTAGCCATACAGGAAACTCATGCTGAAAATAGAGTCCAACTTGAAGCTAGAGGAAGGATTCTGGGATATGATCTTCTTGGAGCCACGTATGACAGACACTATGGCGTTGTGACATATGTGCGTGGGGACATAGGGGATGCCTTTCCAGCTGAAGCCTCCATTGCAAATGATATCCATGAAGTTGTCATCAAAATAGGAGAAGTTACAGTAACTAACATCTATAAACCTCCTGCTACTACATGGCCAGCTGAAGTGATAAAGATCCACCCACACCCAAGCGTTTACGTTGGGGACTATAATAGTCACCACGAAATGTGGAAATATAGTACGAATGATAGCAATGGAGACATGCTGGTCGATTGGTCCGAGGAACAAAATACATATCTGGTCTTTGATGCCAAGGACCGAGGGACATTCAGATCAGCCGCATGGAACTGCGACTATAACCCGGATCTGTGCTTTGTTTTGAGGGATACAAACGATAAACCACTGACAGCCTCTAGAAGGGTCCTGACGGACTTCCCTCATAGCCAGCACCGCCCTGTGCTTATTAATATCGGTGTATCCATCCCGATAACAAGGTCTTACCCTCGACCAAGGTGGAATTTTACAAAAGCTGACTGGACAAAATTCTCTGTACAACTTGATTATACCTTGAGCTGGATCCCTCCAACCAGTAAGAGCTATGAGAGGTTTGTGGGAGCGGTCATTAGCTCTGCGAAAACAGCGATCCCAAGAGGGTACCGCAAAAAATACATTCCCGGTTGGACAGGGATATGCGATGACCTGTACGCGGAGTTCCCCAAGAATGGGGACCGGGAAATAACGGATGAACTATTACATAACATCGACTTTATTAGACGGCAAAAATGGGAGAATACTGTTGAAAATCTAGACTTTTCAAAGTCAAGCCGACAAGCCTGGTCCCTACTGCATAAACTTGGAGGCGCAAATCCACCTGAACATAGAAAGGACGAAATATCTCCCAACAAGGTTACATCCCGCATAGTTTCTGTGTCTAGAGCCCCACGAAATAGAAAGCACACAACAAAAGTGAAGAAAGACTTAAAAACATTAAAAAGGACCCGTGTAATGGACTCAGAATATTCATCAGATATTCGCATCGAGGAGGTTACCAATTCCCTGAAGAAGGTTAAATCTGGCAAAGCTCCAGGTTTCGATGGTATCCACCCTGAGTTCCTCATACATGTCGGAGCCTACACAAAACAATGGTTGGCTAAGTTCTTTACGGACATTCTCCAAGTGGGTAACATTCCTCCCTCACTTAAACGAGCAAAGATCATCGCAGTCCTGAAACCTGGTAAACCAGGCGATAGACCAGAGAGTTACCGCCCCATTGCCCTTCTCAGTATGGTCTATAAATTACTAGAAAGACTGCTCCTCAACAGAATAGGCCAGACTATACTCAAAAAAATCCCTATCGAACAAGCAGGATTCCGTCCATATCGTTGCTGTACAGATCAAGTCCTATCACTGACAACATATATAGAGGCGGGGTTCCAGAAGAAACATAAAGTAGCTGTAGCATTCATAGACCTAACAGCAGCCTATGATACAGTTTGGAAACAGGGGCTCATGTACAAATTAATCTGTGCCGTCCCCTGCAAGAAGATAACCAACCTCACTGATGATAATGGGGAATGAGAGAAGTAAACAGATGAAACTCAATAATGGACTCCCACAAGGCTCTGTCCTTGCGCCCCTTCTTTTCAGCCTTTACATCGCTGACATGCCTGCAACCAGATCGCGCAAATTTGGTTATGCTGACGACTGGGCTCTAGCAACAGCCAACAGAAATATAGAAACTGCCGAAGATATCCTTACGAGTGACCTAGGGATTCTCAGCGAGTACTTTAGAAAATGAAGGCTACAACCTAGTGTTACAAAGACGGAAGTATCTGCCTTCCATTTGAACAACAAATTGGCCAACAGAGAACTACAAGTCTATCTAGATGGGAAACTACTAAATCACAACAAACACCCAAAGTACCTTGGGGTTACCCTAGATAGGACACTAACATTCAAAGAACACCTGACGAAAACTGCAGCGAAACTTAAAACACGCAACAACATATTGCAGAAGCTCCGTGGCACCACTTGGGGCTCCACAGCATCTACCTTAAGAACATCCGCACTCGGATTGGTGTATCCAGTGGCAGAATACTGTGCCCCAGTGTGGCTCAACAGCAAACACACACACATGATAGATAGCCAACTTAATGCAACAATGTGTATTATATCAGGCACAATCAGGTCAACTCCTACAGTGTGGCTGCCCGTTCTCAGTAACATAGCCCCTCCTAACCTGCGCCGTGAACACGCTCTGGTTAGAGAATTTCAAAAAATCATGACTAACCCTCAATTAAAAATCCATGAAGATACTCACGACATCCAAGGAAACCGACTCCGGTCTAGGCATCCTCCACTAAAGACCGCACAGGCTCTGCACCAAACCAACTTTCAAATAAATGACCGATGGAAAGAGGAATGGGAGAGCAGAACAGCAGTAAACTGCCACAGTATGCCATGCATCTTTAGTAAACCAAAAGGATTTGATTGCCCTCGCAAAGTTTGGTCAACTCTTAATCGCATCAGAACCAACTGTGGGAGATGCTCCGACTCCTTACACAGATGGGGTAAACTTCCTTCGCCCGCTTGCGACTGTGGCGCTGAGAGACAGACGGTCAAACACATCGTGCAGGAATGCCCACTAAGTGCATACGAGGGTGACCCACAGGATTTCCTAATGGCGACCCAAGAGGCAATCGACTACTTATTATCTAAGCTGGGCGTCTGCTTGTGATTGCTCTTCTGTGAGTGTAAATTTACAATTGGCGGAGTTCTTATATACAAACTGTTATTTATTGCTCTGTTTATACATATGTGATTTTTCTTAAATCGTGTTGTTTCTGTAATTTTTACTGTGATGTTATGAGCCATACGCTAAATAAATAAATAACCAACACGCCCAGTTTCAGTGGTGTCGGGCACATTCGGTGTGGAATCTCATTAACTGGAGTAGAAGTGTCTTCAGTGACGAGTCCCGCTTCAAACTGAGCCCCGATGACCACCGCAAATGTGCCCAGAGCCGACCTGGATAGCACTGACTGTCGCCCGCCATTCTGACCGTCGGCTATGAGTGATGTCTTGGGGTTTCATTTTCTTTCATAGCAGGAACCCTTCGGTTCTCATTTGCGGCATCCTTACAGCACAGCAGTATGTCGATTTTATTCTATGTCCCGTTTTGTTGCCCTTAATGGCAAGCCATTCTGGGCTTACATTTCAGCAAGATAATGTCCACCCGCACATGACGAAAGTTTCCATTGCTTGGCCAGTAACGTCGACGGATGTCTCCCCATTTGAAAACATTTGGAGTCTTATGGGCAGGGCCCTTCAACCAACTAGGGATTTTGCAGATCCAACGCGCCAATTGGACGGAATTTGGGACGACATCCCTCAGGAGGGCATCCGACAACTGCATCAGTCGATGCGAAGCCGAATAAATGCTTGCATAAGGGCCAGAAATGCGTTACTGACTTTCTCAGTTCGTGAAGTTTTTTCTCTTGAATAAATCATCCAATTTTTCTGAAATTGTAATCACTACTTTGTCCGTACATGTACATCACACATAGCGATTTCCGTCCCATCCGGATAATTCCTTCGTGGCGCGTCGTTTTCTCTTCTTAGAGTGTATTTTAAGGAGGAAAAAAGCAGACTTGCAAGGTATCCCCAGAAATCGATCCCGACCGAAAATTTGAGCCTTAATTCTGTTAACACTGCAGCTGCTTAATGCCCGAGCGCGAAGTACTGTATGGTGAGTGAGTAAGAGGTTCGTGAAATACTGTTTTGACATTGGTAAGACGCTTTGTTCACAGTGTCAAAGTGCGCGGTTTTTAACCTGTACCTGGTGTCAGATATCATTTTGCTTTGAACATTTTTATGCTACGATCATCAAATGCAGTATAAATCAGTGAAACGAATGAATGTGTCATTACATCTACATCTACATTTATACTCCGCAAGCCACCCAACGGTGTGTGGCGGAGGGCACTTTACGTGCCACTGTCATTACCTCCCTTTCCTGTTCAGTCGCGTATGGTTCGCGGGAAGAAGGACTGCCGGAAAGCCTCCGTGCACCCTCGAATCTCTCTAATTTTACATTCGTGATCTCCTCGGGAGGTATAAGTAGGGGGAAGCAATATATTCGATACCTCATCCAGAAACGCACCCCCTCGAAACCTGGCGAGCAAGCTACACCGCGATGCAGAGCGCCTCTCTTGCAGAGTCTGCCACTTGAGTTTGCTAAACATCTCCGTAACGCTATCACGCTTACCAAATAACCCTGTGACGAAACGCGCCGCTCTTCTTTGGATCTTCCCTATCTCCTCTGTCAACCCGACCTGGTACGGATCCCACACCGATGAGCAATACTCAAGTATAGGTCGAACGAGTGTTTTGCAAGCCACCTCCTTTGTTGATGGACTACATTTTCTAAGGACTCTCCCAATGAATATCAACCTGACACTCGCCTTACCAACAATTAATTTTATATGATCAGTTCACTTCAAATCGTTCCGTACGCATACTCCCAGATATTTTGCGGAAGTAACTGCTACCAGTGTTTGTTCTGCTATCATATAATCATACAATAAAGGATCCTTCTTTCTGTGTATTCGCAGTACATTACATTTGTCTCTGTTAAGGGTTAATTGCCACTCCCTGCACCAAGTGCTTATCCGCTGCACATCTTCCTGCATTTCGCTGCAATTTTCTAATGCTGCAACTTTTCTGTACACTACAGCATCATCCGCGAAAAGCCGCATGGAACTTCCGACACTATGTACTAGGTCATTTATATATATATTGCGATAAGCAATGGTCCCATAACACTCCTCTGTGGCACGCCAGAGGTTACTTTAACGCCTGTAGACGTCTCTCCATTGAGAACAACATGCTGTGTTCTGTTTGCTAAAAACTCTTCAATCCAGCCACACAGCTGGTCTGATATTCCGTAGGCTCTTACTTTGTTTATCAGGCGACAGTTCGGAACTGTATCGAACGCCTTCCAGAAGTCAAGGAAAATGGCATCTACCTGGGAGCCTGTATCTAATATTTTCTGGGTCTCACGAACAAATAAAGCGAGTTGGGTCTCACACCATCGCTGTTTCCGGAATCCATGTTGATTCCTACAGAGTAGATTCTGGTTTTCCAGAAATGACAAGATACGCGGGTAAAAAACATGTTCTAAAATTTCAGTTGATTTTCTATTTCTTGGACACTTATTTCGATGTCAGCCATTTTTTCGTTCGTGCGAGGATTCAGAGAAGGAACCGCAGTACGGTCTTCCTCTGTGAAACAGCAGTGTTTAGTATTTCAGCTTTACGCGTGTCATCATCTGTTTCAATGCCATTATAATCCCAGAGTGATTAAAGAACTAGCGTAGTGGTGTTTAATTTTTAACACTACTATAGTGCGGTATTTTCTTTGGGTTTTAAAACTGACAATGCTAAAGCTAAGTACATCTGCAAAGAGAAGTGCTATTCATTAACGTGATTGGCGTAATTCAACTGCAAATCGAAAATCATTAAGTGCACTTCATAACAATTCTACATTTGCTTAGATTTATGCATTTGAGACTATGTACAGCTGCAGAATATTAATACGAGAACGCTGTTAAAATAATATTGCATGTAGGTGTGCATGATGTTGACACATTATGTAGTTGTGCTAGTTGCCTATTTTTCTCATAGAATTACGCGTGTACTCGAACAATATTTCAAACTACATTGGGCAGATGTGTCCACGCCGCCACTCCTTTTCCCTCGCCTTCAACATTCCGCAAATAGCAGGGCTCCGTTTGTCACTCAGCTGCACAGTACATGCGCTCGGGCATTAGGCGTCCGCAGTGGGGCGGTGTGACGAACAACCAGTGCGTGAGAAAGTTTGAAAGCTGTACTTTCAGAAAGTCATAACTCCGAACTGTCAGATGAAACCATGCTTCATTACTCATGATGTAATGGAAAGCGTCAAACAAATCATCGTTGATGTTATTCAAAAGTCACGTGCAGTAATCTGCACGTTTCTGACTTTCACCCTCCCGTAACTGCTACACAACCGTCACACAAAATGGCTTCAGATTAAGAGTTTTCAGTATCTGCTGGCAACTCCTACTCTTATCCGCCTGCTGGGCCAGTTCACGTGTAGACTTCTCTGGGCTCTGAATAACTCTTCGGCGAATGTCTGCAGTACCTTTAGGTGTGCGAATTGAAGGAATTCTTTGTCGTTTTACATTTTTACAGATCTGCAGGTGCCTCTATTTTTATACAAACACTATGAAGTTCTCTTTGCTGGTAGTCCTCTGTCGAGATACTTGACACCGAAAATTTTGCGAATTTCCAAAATCGAACCTGTTTTCACGTATGTTTCCGCAATTTCAATATTTTCTTCTATCGAGAAAGTCATTTTGCAGGCCGCAAAGAGAAATGTCTAACATTATTGTTGCAATAAACTGAAATGCTGGCAGAAGAATGCTAACAATTGATTATTTCATAAAACTGTCCCCCGTGCTAACAAACGATTATTCCATAAAAGTGTGCATTGTTGTAGCTGTTTTTTTTCACAAGTCAAAATACTGTATTCGGATGCAAAGCGGATGCAGGTTGCTTTTAACGGGGCCACCCTGTGTCGTGTCAAGTTGGTGATGTTTTCTTGTAAGCTCAGGGGAACGAACGTTCGATCCCTGTAGATTCTCTGTACTGGTAAATAAGTTGGTTGATCGCTCTGTCTTACCAACCACTTACTTCAGAAACACGCTTCACAACGTTATTCCCGTCCCAGAAGACACCTCACACAATCTACACCCACAAGGACTCTCACCCGATTCCAATTTCGAGATGTGCAAACCGCTCCACGACATTATTTAACATTTAGGTCTTTCAGAGGATTAGAACCAGGAGCAGAACGTTGGCATTTTCATCAGGCATTTCCTGCTCACACGTATAACGATTCTCTCACAAGTGGTGCTTCCTGGCAGGAACTTTAGAACTATCACTGCAATGGATTTTAGAGAAAATCCGTCACTAAGGTGAATTTACTTTTTCTTGAGCCTGCCTCTTATGCTAAGACCGCTGCTCTTTTATCGATGTTAAGGTAGAACCGGTCCATTATCTGCAGACTGGAGAAAACCTCACAGAGACGACATAAAATCGATTATCTGTCTACATCCGAGATTGCAGCTTACATACCCAAGCTGTAGATGCGTATCAAAATCCATTAAGAAATGATAAATGAGGATAATCCAAACCAAACGAACAATATTTTCGCCGAAGTAAAAAACCAGGATAGGATTACAACAGTCACCAAAATTCTGTCAGCCCAAAGGAATAGTAGACACTAGTCAGCCAAAGTATTGAGGAGGCTTTGGAAATGGATAATGCATAACGCACCACTGACAAATCACGAATGGAATTACAGAATGGAGCAAACAGCATGAATCATCACTTTACCTATAACTCAAGAATATTGAGAGAACTTTGGTCTCTGTTTTAACAGCTGTTGAGAAAGAAAAAAAAACGATTCATGGTCATTGCTCTGGGCACTGTCAAACAATCTATTTGTTATACATAAGCATGGTAAGCGATCAGGAAAATTTCCAGTAACTCATTCTCTACATTACAGCACCTGGGTTCAGGAAAGTGTGTCTTTAAGCAACATCTGGCGTCATCGCCCAAACAACAACAGAGCGCTTTCCAGTGGTTACTAAGTTTTCGAGACAGGACCCCATTTTCCTCTGCTACAGTGCTGCCATGGAGAGGAATGCTTTAGACATTAAATCCAACAATTTTTTGTATTAAAAATGTACGTTCTGCACGTGGGAGTTGATGTTGTCATCGTTTATGGCTCATGACAATGTGATGAGTAATGGCCGAATCCAAAACAGCACACTGCCATACTTGCGAAACCAGTCAAAAGAATTCCTCATAGAATGTTTGATTCAGTGCAGTAGAGAGGACATTTTCCCAAATCTTGGAGGGAGGCTATTTTGGACCCTCTCCTCGAACCAAGAGAAGACTGTACAATCTTCAGTAGTTACAGAAGTGCCAACTAACGAGTCTTAATGAAATAGCCTGAGTGAACAGATAACCATTTCTTGGAATATATACCAGTGACCAGGTAACTGCTTACAGCTTTCGGTATGGTTTCAAGAGGTACTGATCTACTGAAATTGCTGGAGCAGATACACAGAAGGACTCCGTAGATAGCTAGTAGTACAAGGTGATACGTTTTTGGTGCACAAAAACCATGAAGCGCTACTTGGAGGTGTGTTAGTCTGAGATAGTTCCTTCGACAAGGCTTCTCTTGCCGTCTACCTGGGATAATTTGATTCTTCTTAACATAAATCTTTTTAGAAACAAAGCTACTGAAGTTCTGTCCAGCAGTTTTGAGCTGGAGAAGGGTGTCTCTTAAGGAAGTGTTTTCAGTGTCATGCTCATTACCACACTGTATATCCCCAGTAATTGTATGCACAATCCCAATTGCCAATCGCCCTGTGGACTTCAAAAATTTGATACTTTTATTGTCTTTCTATCTCAGTAAGATTCCCGTTCAATACCCAGTCGTTCCAGCCAGCCGCACGTACTATTATATGTGTGGTGAATCGATAGCTCAAAGCCCAAGGGCAACACAGAGCTCGTACTAAGTGCTGCATAATCCAGCATCCTTTGAATAAGCAATTACGAAGTGTGGAAGAGATGCCATTTGTCTCTGATTCAGTCTCTTTCTGTTATTCTGCATCCACCCTGAGATAGCATTGTTCCTTTTTAACCTTTTTAAATTTTGATCACTGACCCATACTGCCTATGCGACTCGTATATGAGAAGCCTGTATCCTTCCTCGACAATTCCAATAAATGTTTGCTTTACGTAACTCCCTTCAGACACTGACATCCTTGATCATCCAGACCAGAAACCGCTCTGCACCTGTACAATATCCATGACCAGTATAATGTCCACGGCAAGGACACCCATGGAATGCTCCTTATTCGAGAACACTTGTGTCTTTCTTTTGTTCCTGCTGCAGTTTTGAACAAGAACTCACCTCTTTCCTTTCATCTTACTGTTGACCTATCATGCCTCTATCATCCCACCTGGAATTATTTCAGAATATAATTATTTTCGTTATTAACTGTCGGTTTTTCGTGACCCTATTGAATGGCATAGCCAGGATTTTGGCAAAAGGGGGGGGGGGGGGCTCCGAGTTGTTAAAGAGAACCTTAAAAAAGCTCATTTTTTATCTACTCTGAAAACAATTATTTTATTTTATGTACATTATTTGCCTGTGGGAGGCCTTCACACAAATAGTATTTGGTCTATAAAATCAAGCACAAAAATACGTATATGAGAAATATGCAGATGCACAATTAAATATTTTTTCATTGATGAATATGATAACTTCACTTTATTGCCAAACGAATTATATCTCTTATATAATAAGTTGCCTTTTTCGTAGCAAAGCACAGCTCAGTCTCCAAATACAAGGTTCACTATTGCAGAACATAAGAATCTTAACGCTGTATTGAATAACTTATAATGTTAAATGGTTCAAACCTGTTTTGATAATAGTTGTCTTTCTCATAATACAATCTTGCATTTAAATTTCCCACTTACTAAAACCAGGTCAGAGTTAGTTCAGCACATAAAAGCATCCCAAGTTCCTCAATTTAATCTCAAATTTTAGTAAGGAATCTTTCATTTCACTAAAATTCTTCAATTTCTTAAGTGATCAAGAACTTATTTTTTAATTATTATTTTCACAGTAAATTTGAAACTATAGCAACCAAATTTACCTATAAAACAAAACAGAATACACAAATACTGTGAGACCAGTTTGAGATCTTAACATTAATTCATGCATTGATTTCAACTAGACTTGCATAAACAGATTATCGACAAAAGGAGTGGGGAGGGAGAGGGGAGTGGGGTGGGGATGTAGGTCGCAGTCGCCTCGAATTGAAGCAACCCACTGAAAAAATCCTTTATAAATGAATGAACTACAGAATGTATTGTGATCACATATCCTTTCTGGTCTCTACAAACCCCTCCCAATTGTTCTATATCAGAACTTGTTTTCATAATTCACTATGGCCAGGGTGATGAGACTGGGCGATATTTTGCCATTTGAACTATTAATGATAGAATTTTTGAAGAAATGCAACCATCGCCATTTGGGCGACATTTTTGTTAATCAAAGCGATTTTTGGGCGACACAGGTTGATTTTAATTTAATATTATTTGCAGTTATGTTTACTGCTCCGCTGGTTAATTAAATGCTGCAATATTACAACTCCAAAGTTCTATCACTCTCCAAATAAAGACTCCAGTACTAATATTAAACTGCTATAGATACGTAATTAGGCTACTATAGTAGCGTCTACATATTTTTAATTTACCATAACCCCCTGTTAACGAATAAAAATTGATTTTCCTCATCTTTATTTTTACAAATTTACATGTAATTAGGAACTATCCCAACAACATACAGAACAGAAGCAATAAACGTCAGCACTTACGTTAAATTGAACTGCAAAGAGGAAATGAACTTAATGAGACAACAACAACTGTGCTCAAGCAAGGCCAACAGTGTGCAGTACTTGTCCTTGACTAAAGGCATGGATGGGCTATAGCTGATAGTGCTATCGATATATCGATAACTGAAATATATCGATGGCCTTTTTTACTATCAACAGTATGCATCGCTTATTTGCCATATGAAGGAAAATCAAAATATCCTTCAACTTCAGTATGAAACATCTAGCCCAGGTACAATTTCACTTAGATGATAGGGGGCCAGACCCCATGGACCCCTCCCCTCTCCCCGCCTCCTCTCCCATCCCACCCTTTAGTTACATCCTTGCCCTATTCCAAACATTCAGGTCATTGTAGGTTTATGTGGCAAGGACAAAGTTTAAATTTCCTCAGATAAGTATATGAATGTGTTTATACTAATATAACTGCTCTTATCGTATTTCTAATGCACTTGGCTTGCAAATAAAGGAAACTGTTCAAATGTAAGAGATTCCACTGAAATTCAGGGTCTCATATTTGATTCAAAACTGTACAGTTCATCTCTCCAAAGGAATCATTAAGCAATACCCTTGAAGATATTGTTTCCATAATCACAGATCTTTAGCAAATAGTGGGTGGGGATGATATATGGCTTTTATGTGATTCTGGCTAGAATGTGGATGCACAAGATCAGAGAAATTTCTTGTCTGAAAATAATTGACTCCATCGTCCATGAATGAATTGTGCTGACCACTGTGGCCTGGAGGACCAGTATTACACACAGTATCTGCCATAAGGTTGGCGAACCAACACATACCTTCTGGAAGCAACTCATCATAGTGCATCACATTTCAGGTCCTTGCTGTTCCAGAGTCACTACGAGAGAAAACCACTACTTGCCCTTGATTGGCACCAATTTTAGAAAAGTGTCTGTGAGCACTAAGGCAATTTGAGTTTCCTATGGAGCATGACCATGTGGCATTTGATGTGTGTAAATTTCACTCCTGATCTACAGTTCCAACTGAATGTCACTCTAGTTACTAAAGACACTTCAATCTGGCAAATGTTTTTAATTCGTTAATCTATTACATTTTAAATAAACACAACTATGTAGCACGACTTGCAGATGTAGGTAAGCAGAAGTAGTCTTCTTTATATATATCCATTGTACACTTTCGCGTGGGGGAGGATGAGGAGGAAAGACATGTTTAATGTCTCATCAACAACGAAGTCATTAGACTCTTTGCACACTCTCTGATCAGGGAAGGATGGAGAAGGAAAGCGGTCATGCCCTTTTGAAAGAACCATCCTGGTATTTGCCTTATGAGATTTAGGGAAATCACGGAAAGCCTAAATAAGGATGGCCATCCATAGGTTTGAACCATTGTCCTCTCGAATACAAGTCCAGTGTGCTAACCACTGTGCTACCCTACTCAACACTTTCGCATGATGTATCACTGCTAACTAACATAGCTCGATGAAACTTGACTCAAGGACAGAAGGAACTGCTATGGTGTAGTACAGAAAGTAATCGAAAAAAATACACAATGAAACGAACAGAAACGACACTATTATTTGAAGACTGTAATCACACTGAAGTCAATGCGATTCATGATGGTCCCCTGAACGTTACAAACGGTAAGAGATAGTTGATATAGGGTGTGCAATCACCATAGGCACAGTGCATGTTCTGCAACATGTCCCCTTGCAGCCCATAAGGTTGGTAAGGAGTTCTTGATGTACGGCCATTCCACCACCAACGCAGTTGATAACTGTTGGATGGTGATTGGTGCATGTAGATATGCTTCAGTTTATCTCCCCAGTGTATCTCACATGCGCTCGATGTCACTGTGGTCAGAGAAATGGTCAGGCAGTGCCACTTGCTGAATAACATCTCATTCAAAAAGCTCCTGCACCTACCCAGTTCGATGCGGCCACACATTGTCATCCATAAAAACGAAGTCATGGCCAAATGCACCTCTGAAAAGACACACATGGGGGTGGAGTACAGTGTCACAATAACGTTGACCAGTGAATGTACCATGTTCAAAGATTTGGACGTCCGTACATACATGCAACATTATGTCTCCAGACACCATAACACCTGGATCACCTAAACAATCTTTATAGACAATGTTCCAAGGTGCATTAACCATATGGGAGTATGTCCAGTGTCATCAAGCATGATCTTTTTATGAGTCAGGTTTTAATGGTGTGTGGAGGCATAATTTTGCATTGGCTCACTGATCTCCAGATCTTTGAATCAATACACTCAGCTGGCAAGGTCATTGTGACACTGTACTCCTTTCCCATGTGCATCTTTCTAGAGGTGCATTGAGACTGACTTAATTTTCATGGATGACAATATATGATTGTATCGAACTGTGCCAATGTAGAAGCTCTTGGAATGAGAGGATACTTAGTGAGTGGTCTCACCTTCCCATTCCCTGGACTTAAATCCCATCAAGCTTGTGTGGGGGTGATGTAATGCAGTTCATCCAGATGCACCATCGACCATCCAGCAGTTTTCAGTCTCACACGAAGAGTAGTGGAACGCCCTACCACAAAAAATACTTAGTAGCCTTGCTGAGCAACAAGAGAGCACTTTCCAGAATATTCACTGCTGTCTGGGGTGTTCACACACCCTATTAAAAAATGTCCATAGGGGTCTGCAACGAGAGCGAAAGATTGAGGGAAGGAGGTAGCATTTGCCCCTCCTGGAATCTGGGTACAGGCTTTTTATTCATTACGGAATTCTCTCGAATTTTTAGCAGTCATTGTCTGCGAATGCACTAAACTATAGATTTAACACTGCCGACTGTGATGGGAAATCAGTACTTTGTTCGTGGGAAATTATGCCAATTCCTTGGTGTACCTAAAGTTTCATCACTTTTCTGCAGACAAAATAAATGCCAACCTTTGCAGAAGAGTGCTGAAATAATATCTTCAGCCTTTTTCAGTCCTTTCTCCACTCAGCTCTTACTGTTCTCAGAAAGGAGCTAATTACCCATCCAGGCACACGGCTTCTGTCACCAGTTCCCAACATTACATAAACATGGCTGCCACATATGTGCCAGTCAACCATCCCCGATTTTCAAAAGGATGCCCTATCTGCAAAGTGGAATCACGATTGTGGTTTACCATTTGTCTCTTGATAAGAAAAACCATGTTGGCTTTCTGAGTCTATGCTAGTTTTATGAAGGCATGCTGAAAAGTAATGCCTCTGAATTTTTTATGTTAGAACTCATAATGCTTTTTAAATATAACAATCGTTATTAGCGTTCAACATATCTATTATTCATGTCTACATATTTGTTACTGAACATAGTCATCCTGGCGGCGAACACACTTCTCTCAAGGAGAGTCCAGTTTTTCCAACAGGGCCAGGTCAGGACTGTAGGGAGAATGATCAATGACACTAAAACCAAGGCGTTGGATTGTTACAGATGTTGCAGCGATCGTGTGTGTTCTGGCATTGTCATGCTGTCATTCTCATGCATGATCGTTGCACCAGAAAGATGACACCCATATTCATATTAATTACATAAAAAGACGAACCTTGCATATACTATTCCATTTCCAATATGCTTACTGTTCAAGTACCAAAGTAATCTATTTTGGAAATAATAAGTTAGTAAGTATCAGTCTTTTTATATGTAATAAGTTTTAAGTACTCCTTGTCATAGTTAGTTCTTGGGCATGACAGGTTTTCAAACTCACTAAAGTAGTTACCGGTACATTAGAAAGAAGATCTTTGAGTCTTGTCCGTCTCGGAAAAAATTCTGCTGGTGCCCTCGTCCATGTCTTGCATCTGGTAATGTCCAAGACACCATCATGAATCGTGGTGACTTCAGTGTAATTATTGTCTTCGGGTAAAAGTGTCATTTCTGTTTATCTCATTGCGTATTCCTTTCAGTTACCTTCTGTACTACACTGTAACAGTTCTTTCTATGTATGATCCAAGTTTCATTGAAGTATGCTACTTGGCATCAAAACATCATGCAAAAGTTACTTTCGTCCTTAAGTTTCACTAGTAAGTATGATTCTGTACCAAATAAAATATTATTTGGAAGTCAAAACATACTGCATCCATCTGATTGTCTTAATCCTTGACTCTCAGCTTCTCAGATGTGTGGAGCATGAGTTGGGTTTGGCATGATCAGTTTCTTTGAAAACTATGCTGGATGACATGGGGAAGGTCGTTCTTTTCGATGAATGAAGGTGAGAATAAGAGTAGTAGATCATATTATGCGGAAACTATATGAATAGTATAGTGATTAAAGACATTGTAGAGCTTCTTTGAAGGCAACCACGATTGAGTGGTGTGCTGTCCACATGTTGACATGCCCCTCTGTATCCACATCTGGTAACACCTTAGGGCTGAGGATGATATGGCGGCCGGTCAGTATCATTGGGCCTCCAAGGACTGTTTGGACATTGTTTGTTTGTTTGTTTTATTACATTCAATGTTATATTTTACCATAGCAAAGCTTTAACAAAACTCACAGTACATATATGGCTTTGTCATTTAACCCGGTCTGTCCTATATGAGCTTCTGTTGACAAGTGGTGTCATGAACATTATCTTGCACAGAGAAGTTCTGTGGCTTGCAGCAAATCTCCGAGGTCAGACGGTGTTCTCATAGAATACCATTCCCAATGAGCAGACGTCTCCGTGCACAGGAAATTCAGGTGTCCATGGCCCCTGCCTTGCAGATACATAGCGTCCACCTTCGCTCTCATGACATGCACAAAAGAAACAAAATTTCTGGCACAATATGCAGCCCAAAACAAACACTTACTTACTAAAATAACAAAAATTGCATGTTCAAAATCGCTACTATCCCTTGTTGGTTAGAGAGATAGAAAGAATACCATCACTTTCCCCAAAGTCATATGTTTGATATGTTACCCCCCAAATTGAGTAAATAATCAAATATAGAGTTCCTAGTTTAATTGAGACTGAGTATACATTGATTCAGGGTCGTAATATTAAGAACAACTCAGTTCAGTCAATGCTGCTTTTTTCTTAATTGCAGCCTACTTATCTAAACTATGGACGCTCACTGGAAGTCATCCCTTTTATCATATTATGTGTGCTGTATTGGATATTTTTATTTAAGAGTCAAGATTCGTAACTAAGATTAATCAATTCTTTGTGTTCGTCTGCAATGGTATATTTAACTGTACAAGCTTTATCACAAAAGCACCAGTGCCCATGGTCTGGCTTAAGTCCAACTGGGAGTTGGACCAGTTTCAAGGTTAACAGTATTTTTGCTAACAGTGTCTCTCTCCATGACTGAATGTTAATTTTGGTTATTCTTGTCGATCTTAGAATTTTTAACTCTGTAATTAATTTCATAAAAAAGGCAGTGCCTGAGACCTGGGTGAACTGCAATTGGAAGCTACACTCGCTTTGCTGACCAATTGAAGGTTAATGCTATTTTTCGTAATAGGGTTTCTGCCCATGACTGAATGTTAATTTTGTTTGTCCTTGCCTATCCTGGTATTCGTAACTGTGCGAATAATTGCACAAGAATGGCCAGTCCCTAGAGTCTGGATTAGGTTCATCTGGGAACTACACTCATTCTGCTGACCAGTTTCAAGGTTATTAGTGTTTTTCTAATAGGGTTTCTGCCCAAATATTGATTCTGTCTGTCTGTGTCCATTTTGTCAACTGAACTGTGTAAATAATTTTTCAGAAGGGGGGCGGTGCCCAAGTTCTGGATGAAATTCAATTGCGGGCTACATTCACTCTGTGGACCAATTTCAAAATTAATAGTTTTTGCTAATCTTTTTGAAGTTCTAATAATGTTCTTTTCTTAAAGTGGTAATGTTGTTATAAAATGATTTTAAATGTTTTGGATTAACTCAAGTTTAGTTAAGGATTTAATTATTAGAGTTTGTTAAAAGTGGTGTTAATAAAGTAACTCCAAATTTGCCAAATATTTTGCTGCATATTTCTAAGCTTCCAGTAATATGTCAAAGGGGCTTAAGTTTGGTGTCTAAAAGTATCTCACTGGACTGTGTTGCTTTCGTGCAATTATGTGCCTGTGTAAAATAAAAGAACTGATACATTAACATTGTCTACATCTACATCCATACTCCGCAAGCCACCTGACGGTGTGTGGCGGAGGGTACTTTGAGTATTGTATCAAGGTGCTCAGAGGCTGTTCACTTTCAAACCATTGTGTTCAAGTCTGTCCTGCTCCAAAGATTGCTTTTGGTTCCCCATACCAGTCCTGAAGGTTTCAATATTAACCTATAGAAGTCTTTATAGTTTTTTGAAAAGGTGTGTGAAGCATGTCCAAAATAAACAAGAAGTACAATTCTTACAAAATGTTTCTGAATTCTGAAAATGCTGTCACTGTAAGCTGAGCTTCCTTAAAAAATGATTCCATGACTTATTACTCAATGGAAATATGCAGAATAAACTAACGTAACCACATTTATATTACATATCGAAATTCCATGTTGGCTTCTGTAATTTTAGTAATATGAAAATTATAAACATGCTGAGTCTATCACTTCAAAATATTGTAACTAATGCCAGAGAACATCACCATCTGCACAATTATAACCATTAACCAAATCACCAAATATTCTCAGCAGTAGTGATTTCTGATCTGTCAAAGTGAAGTATTAACTACTGGGTATGTTTTCCTGTATTAAGTCTTTATCACAGCTACTATACATGAACTTTTCGACAGTTGTAAATGCTGGCAGTTATCATATGGGTCATTAATTCTTTCCTGACATTTTGTCTCCTTTTTCGTGAAGTTGCTTGACAATAGCATATTTAAATCTCTCTAAGAAAGTACCAGTGTGAGAAGTTTAATTATGTAATTCATTCAATATTTTCATAAGTTCAGGGGTACAATATTTCATTATTTTAGTACTGAACTCATCACATCTACTTGCACATTTATTTTTAACTCTTTTGTGGGTCATAGGATGCGTATGTCCCACTAAAGTAATATACTGTTTTGAGCACTGTGATGTCTATATTTCGTATCTATCATGTGTAACGAGATGCTTTTGGAACTACGAGGAAAATACTATGGACTATGGGAAGGACATATAGAAGGCTATGAACGATCAAATGAGGTATCTTGTATTTATAGGTGCCACAGCGCGCCTGTTTACGAGTGACTAATAACAGGAGCTGCAAAGGCGTGCACCTGGCTTCTGGTTGAGTTCGGAAATCATTCTTGCGACGTTCCTCTGTTAGGATGAACCCGGAGATCGGCCATGTGACGTTCCTCGCCACGTGTGGTAATCTTTATCTAGATCGCCGAATCTGCAGAAGTTTTGCTAGGCAAGGTACTATCCGCACAAACTAAATTCTACTCGACGTGGGGGCTGATTGGAGCGACTGTAAATGGAAAATGCCTTTATGGTCGCGCCCATTAGCTACTATGCTGAGCGTCAATTTCATTTAACGTGTAGTACACTATATTTTGATCTATGATTTCGTGAATTTGGCAGATTCGACGGACTAGACACAGATTACCCCACATTGCGAGGAACATCACGTAGATTATTTCCGAGTTCAGTCAAGCAGAAGGACGGCAGGTAACCGAGTTCTTATTTCAGATGAAAGCCTGACACACGCATTTCCACCTCCTGTTATTAGTCAGTCGAGCCTATTTCACGAAAATCAACTCAAATCACCATCTTCTCCATTCGAAGGATGTCTAATTCTGTTTCTTATACATCATAAACTCTATTTCGAAACATTACTACAAACCACAGTAAGTCTGCTGGTTTGCACATAATTTGAATGTATTGAGGCGTACATGCCCCAGAAAAAATTCATAGGATGTAGGAAACGTAGGTGTGTAGTTTGTCAAAGCCATCTTCCAATGTTATGTTGAAAACTTGTGTGTGATTTTCATGTTTTTCACTGTAAGAAGAATAAATGTGTTTCAGCAATGATTTGTGATACATTTATCCATAATCATTCTAAAAGTAACAATTTAACTCTGAAAATTCTAGGTTCACATGAAAACATGGATCTACTTAGATTCATGGGACACATGTGTTCCACTTCACTGATTTACAAAGTCAGTCAGCTCAAAATTATTTTGGGAGTGAAAGTGTATTATTTATTACTGTCCATCATGTGATGTCAGGTCAATTTGCTTAAAGCTGTCCTCTCATGGGACCATAAAATGCACATGTATGAGTTGCTGGTGATGTCACAGTGTGAAACTCCATGTTCCACTACATAGCAGAGCATGAAATAAAGAATCAGTCATATCAGATTTTTGCCTCACAGACAGGAATTTGGCCAATGAGTTGCTAAATCGTTTTTTAAATCACAAGCAGAACTTAGGAGCTGCCATATTGTATGGAGCTGAACGTCATATTTGGTGAGTTTTCTTTATCATAGAGTATCTGGTATGCATTTAAGCTACATCAGACCATCAGAAAATTGAGGATTTCTCAATAACAGATTGTTTTAGCTACAATCTGTTATAATGCCAGGATGCTACATATCAACAGGTAAAGGCTTCCTGTAATTGATGTTTTTGATATTATAACTTGTGTGCTATGAAGTATACCGTTTCAATGCTATAAAACGATGACGATCAATCAAAAGCGCGCCCTTTTGGTACAAGCTGCATATTGAAGTCAAGTAATGACATATGCAGGTACAGTCTTATGCCAGTGTATACCATACATGGAGGTCTGGCTGCCTTATATAAGCCATAATATAGCATTATGAGCTGTGGAGAAATACCGACCACTGTGGACGAGCGGTTCTAGGCGCTTCAGTCTGGAACCGCACGACTGCTACGGTCGCAGGTTCGAATCCTGCCTCGGGCATGGATGTGTGTGATGTCCTTAGGTTAGTCAGGTTTAAGTAGGTTTAAGTTCTAGGGAACTGATGACCTCAGATGTTAAGTCCCATAGTGCTCAGAGCTATTTGAACCATTTTTTGTGGAGAAAAAAATAGCTAGTCTGCCTTCATCTCCTTCCAATTTATTTTCACCCTTCGCTTTCTAAGTGATTCTGTGTCTTTCTTATTAATTTAATAGTAGTATTGTCTGAAAACGGTGATGTTGTTTGCGAGTGCTGCAATTCATGTCGCAAAGGTCAACAACTGAAATTTTTTCTCCAGTAACCAGAAATCTTAATGCGACTGACAGTCTATGTCAGATAGTAAACGTAAGTTACACATTGGGAATTTTTGCTATCATGAAACTTTCTGTAAATTATATACATATCTCTTGGTTTTATGGACTGCCACATGTATGTATCTTGCCAATAAAAATCTTTTCTATTGACATACTTAAACTACTTTCCATTTAAAACCGAAAATGATATGATGATTCAGTTGTGTTAATGAATGACTTTTACCAGTATGTGTCTCAGATCTTTGTACAACATTATATATCGTTCATCTACCAGCAATTTGCTGTTCAAGCCATGGACCAATCCAAAATCTTCTTCACGTTTTTCTCCACCCTACTTCGACAATGGCAAACAGAGTTAATGCAGCTATTTTATGCGAGTCCATTTTCGTAAAGAAACTGTGAATTACTCGCCAGATGCAGCCGCAACTACCACTGGAGAACGCTAAGGTCGCAGATCACGATGAGGAGCTCATTCTGTGTTATGTAGCAGGTCGTTTCAAAGCGAAAATAAACGTCCTGAGCGAGGATGGTAGTATAATATAGTGAAAGGTTATCAGTAACCATCTGTGATACAATAAGTTGGAGTATAGTACCAGAATTAAGGAATGAAAAACGCTAAAGTTTATTAACAGTCAAAGCAAACTTCATGCTCTTCGTCAGTTTGGTGTGCTAAAGTGCTGAGAAGTGGAATAGCATTTCAAAACATCGCCATTTATTTGCTAGCGAAGATATAATAATAATAATAATAATAATAATAATAATAACAATAATAATAATAATAATTTTATTGACATTCACCCATTCTAGCAATAGAAAACTTCACACATACAATACAATACAATTGATAATTTGAAAGAAACAATAGGCTTCTAATTAGCACCACAATATTATTTTACAGTTGAAATATTCATTTATGTCATAGAATGGGTGGGTGGGTAACTAACCACTCATACAATTTGAATACTTGTTCAGGTAGTCCTTGTAGAGATTGTGGAACCTTATTAAATATTAATTAACTATTCATAACTGGGATTCACAGTCATGTAAAATTTTTTGAAAGACATCATGTTTATGCCAGTGACCGTTAAACTTTTTATTTACATATTGCAATTTCGGCCTTAGGCCATTATCAAGTGCAGATGCTTTAAGCCACATCCACATTATACGTACTGACACATTTATATGTCGTCGTCATTTGCTGTTATATACATTTGTAATGCCGGTAAGTATCTTATTAGATAATTTGTGTCCTATATATACAAACATATCAAACAATAATCAAATATATTTTATAATATAACTAGAGCATGTTTACCTTATCCACTTCGTTTTTATGTCTTATGTAACTTTTAATGACATTAACAATTGTATTTTTCTTTACCATTAGAGCTGATTTTTTCACATAAAATGTCATTCAATGAAAACTGCATCATGAACTTATTTTGTTATCTATATACATATATATATATATATATATATATATATATATATATATATATATATATATATATATATATATAACTAGAGCATGTTTACCTTATCCACTTCGTTTTTATATCTTATGTAACTTTTAATGACATTAACAATTGTATTTTTCTTTACCATTAGAGCTGATTTTTTCACATAAAATGTCATTCAATGAAAACTGCATCATGAACTTATTTTGTTATCTATATACAGTGTGAGGGGCACAGCTCTGTTCTGTTATTGTAAAGCCTAAATAACTTTTCGCTTTCAGGTATCTAACCACACTTGTGGAAGAAAACTCAATTGAAAAAAAATCCAAGTCACCATGCAACATTTGCAATTTGCCATGAAAACAAAACAAAATAATAAAATAATGACAAAGAAAAAACATGTACACAATATTGACTACTATAATATGAATGAGTGAATCGAAAATAGATTAACTTCTCATGTTAGCAGATGACACCACCATCAAAACTTTCTTCCCAAGAAACTTTGATGTGAAGTGACAGTTGGTTGAGGGCCTGTTTGAATGCTGCCATTTAAAATTCATTGGGGAATATCTTGACATGGCATGACATGACAGCCAGTGCGATTTACCCTTTAACCCTTAAGTAAGAAAGGGCAACAGCCTCAAAGGGTGCGAGGCAAAGTTAGGACATGCGGGGACCAAGCAACAATCGGTATTGTAATTGTAAACTGTCGAAGCTGCGTTGGTAAAGTACCGGAATTTCAAGATAGAAAGCACCAAAGCTGAAATCGTTATAGGTACGGAAAGCTGGCTGAAGCCAGAGATAAATTCTGCCGAAATTTTTACAAAGGCACAGACAGTGTTTAGAAAGGATAGATTGCGTGCAACTGGTGGTGGCGTGTTTGTCGCTGTTAGTAGTGGTTTATCCTGTAGTGAAATAGAAGTGGATAGTTCCTGTAAATTATTATGGGTGGAGGTTATACTCAACAACCGATCTAGGTTAATAATTGGCTCCTTTTACAGTCCTCCCGACTCAGCAGCATTAGTGTCAGAACAACTGAGAGAAAATCTGGAATACATTTCACATAAATTTCCTCAGCATTTTATACTGTTAAGTGGAGATTTCAATTTACCAGATATAGACTGGGACACTCAGACGTTTAGGATGGGTGGTAGGGACACAGCATTGAGTGACATTATACTGAGTGCACTATCCGAAAATTACCTCGAGCAATTAAACAGAGAACCAACTCATGGAGTTAACATTTTGGACCTACTGATAACAAACAGACCCGAACTTTTCGACTCTGTAAGGGCAGAACAGGGAATCAGTGATCATAAGGCCGTTGCAGCATCCCTGAATATGGAAGTAAATAGGAATATAAAAAAGGGAGGACGGATTATCTGTTTAGCAAGACTACCTAACAGATCAAAACGAAAATTTCTGTTCTGACACTGACAATGTTGAGTGTTTGTGGAAAAAATTCAAGGCAATCGCAAAATGCGTTTTAGACAGGTACGTGCCGAGTAAAACTGTGAGAGACGGGAAAAACGCACCGTGGTTCGACAACAAAGTTAGGAAACTACTGCGAAAGCAAAAAGGAGCTTACTGAGCGAGGTGGCGCAGTGGTTAGACACTGCACTCGCATTCGGGAGGACGACGGTTCAATCCCGCGTCCGGCCATCCTGATTTAGGTTTTCCGTGATTTCCCTAAATCGCTCCAGGCAAATGCCGGGATGGTTCCTCTGAAAGGGCACGACCGACTTCCTTCCCCATCCTCCCCTAATTCGATGAGACCGATGACCACGCTGTCTGGTCTCTTTCCCCAACCAACCAACCAACCAACCAAAAAGGAGCTTCACTGCAAATTTAAACGCATCCAAAACCTCTCAGACAATCAGAAGCTAAACGATGTCAAAGTTAGCATAAAGAGGGCTATGCGTGAAGCGTTTAGTGAATTCTAAAGTAAAATTCTATGCACCGACTTGACAGAAAATCCTAGGAAGTTCTGGTCTTACGCTAAATCAGTAACTGGACCGAAACAGCATATCCAGACACTCTGGGATGATAATGGCATTGAAACAGAGGATGACACTCGTAAAGCTGAAATACTAAACACATCTTTCCAAAGGTGTTTCACAGAGGAAGACCACACTGCAGTTCCTTCTCTAAATCCTCGCACGAATGAAAAAATGGCTGACATCGAAATAAGTGTCCAAGGAATAGCAAATCAACTGAAATCACTCAACAGAGGAAAGTCCACTGGACCTGACGGGATACCAGTTCGATTCTACACAGAGTACGCGAAAGAACTTGCCCCCCCTTCTAACAGCCGCGTACCACAAGTCTCTAGAGGAACGGAACATTTTAAATGATTGGAAAAGAGCACAGGTAGTTCCAGTTTTCAAGAAGGGTCGTCGAGCAGGTGCGCAAAACTATAGGCCAATATCTCTGATGTCGATCTGTTGTAGAATTTTAGAACATGTTTTTTGCTCGCGTATCATGTCCTTTTTGGAAACCCAGAATCTACTCTGTAGGAATCAACATGGGTTCGGGAAACAGCGATCGTGTGAGACCGAACTCGCTTTATTTGTTCATGAAACCCAGAAAATATTAGATACAGGCTCCCAGGTAGATGCCATTTTCCTTGACTTCCGGAAGGCGTTCGATACAGTTCCACACCGTCACCTGATTAACAAAGTAAGAGCCTACGGAATACCAGAACAGCTGTGTGAATGGACTGAAGAGTTTTTAGCAAACAGAACACAGCATGTTGTTCTCAATGGAGAGACGTCTACAGACGTTAAAGTAATCTCTGGCGTGCCACAGAGGAGTGTTATGGGACCATGTATTTTCACAATATATATAAATGACTTAGTAGATAGTGTCGGAAGTTCCACGTGGCTTTTCGCAGACGATACATTAGAAAATTGCAGCGAAATGCAGGTAGATCTGCAGCGGATAGGCACTTGGTGCAGGGAGTGGCAACTGACCCTTAACATAGACAAATGTAATGTATTGCGAATACATAGAAAGAAGGATCCTTTATTGTATGATTATACGATAGCAGAACAAACACTAGTAGGAGTTACTTCTTTAAAATATCTGGGAGTATGCGTACGGAATGATTTGAAGTGGAATGATCATATAAAATTAGTTGCTGGTAAGTCGGGTGCCAGGTTGAGATTCATTGGGAGAGTCCTTAGACAATGTACTCCATCAACAAAGGGGGTGGCTTACAAAACACTCGTTCGACCTATACTTGAGTATTGCTCATCAGTGTGGGATCCACACCAGGTCAGGTTGACAGAGGAGATAGAGAAGATCCAAAGAAGAGCGGCACGTTTCGTCACAGGGTTATTTGGTAATCGTGATAGCGATAGATGTTTAGCAAACTCAAGTGGCAGACTCTGCAAGAAAGGCACTCTGCATTGCGGTGTAGCTTGCTGTCCGGGTTTCGGGAGGCTGCGTTTCTGGATGAGGTATCGAATATATTGCTTCCCCCTACTTATACCTCCTGAGGAGATCACGAATGTAAAATTAGAGAGATGCGAGCGTGCACGGAGGCTTTCCGGCAGTCGATCTTCCCGTGAACCATACGCAACTGGAACAGGAAAGGGAGGTAATGACAGTGGCACGTAAAGTGCCCTCCGCCACGCACCGTTGGGTGGCTTGCGGAGTATAAATGTAGATGTAGATGTAGAAGTAGTCGTGCCTCTTTTTGTTCCATTATTGTTAGCATGGTATACTGCATACAACATCCTCCTGATTCGCACTTTAGGGTCTAAAATTGTGAAAGTGCTGCTATTTATGATTATTGTAGACATACAGTGAGTTGAGTCTGTAAAGAAATAATTCATCAAAGAAAGGTTTAACAGTTAAAGATAATAAAAGCAGTAAATGTAAATATAACTTTACAATACCAGGCAAGGGTGCAAACTTCAGTGATATGGTAGCCCTTAGGGACTCAGCATTCATTACTGGATATGGCCTTGGCGACTGCCAAGGTCCTGAGCTGGGGACTGGTAAGTGCTGCCAGTCTGCCGTCACCATAACCTCTGGGCATGCTTCAATGACCAACTTATGTCATGATAGTGGAACAGTGTGTGTCACAGGGAACTGGGATCTCAGCCCGACCCCTTGGATTGAGCTTATTGTGAAAATCTCCCCCCCCCCACACCCCCGCCTCTCCCTCTTTCTCCATCTCTCTCTCATATATATATATATAAAGAGAGAGAGAGACAGACAGACAGACAAAGACAGAGACAGACAGAGAGGGGAGGGTGTTTCGCCATCTGCCCAATCCAAGAGGTCAGATTGAGATCCCAGTACCCTGTGACACACAATGTTCAACTATCATGACATATGGTGGTCATTGAAGCTTGCCCTGGTGTGTATATATATAATCTCAAGGTGTACTGCATGCCAATGACATGCATAGCTAGAACAGTCGGTAGTGGGCAACCTCTGGGAAAGCTGCAGCATAAAGTTTACACAAGCAAGTGGGGCTCTATCTGACAAGAGTGGGCCCTTATATCCCTAGCTGCTGATGGGACCAAGATGGAAGTCTCTAAATTCGCTCCTCCTCCTCCCAACAGAATGGATGGCCCGCTGGTATGTACTAAGACCCAGTACAACAATAAGGTTCGCATAGCCAGTGTCCAGACTCAGGAATATTTTAGAGTCCTGGTGCATATAGTACCAGAATGCATGCTGCTAATCGGAATGTGTTTTTTTTTTAGTTAAAATAGGGAGGGGAGCTTTGAAAAAGTCTCATCTTTTTATGTTCAAAAGGGTTTAGAGGGGACTGCAGGTACACTAAAACATATGAAGCGGTTTCAAAGTGGGACACTGTTTGTCAAAACCTGAACGTTACAACTAGCGTCAGACCTGCAGAAAGTCAAAAGCTTTGGGGAATATGCCACAGGACTGAGCTCCATACCACTGTAAACTACAGGAAAGGTGTTGCAGATCTAATGGACACTCCCAAAGATGAAATTAAAGTTAAATGGGGGCCAAGAAGGCATTGTTAATGTCCAAAATACACTGGTGTCCAAATTTAAAGCAACAAACCGATATATTCCCATCCTGTGTGTAAGTCAAGATATAATCATACCAACTGTCAAAATGTGTTTGTACGATAGTGTTCTGCATGTAAGATAGCATTCTGGTCAATGTACATCCACCTCAGTGATGACATCAGGGCACCCATCAAATGGGGTAGTATTTTGTTTGGTAGTCCCACATTAACAATCGCTGTTTACACAGTCACAGGCGCTGTAGTATGGCTCAGAGACACTCTCTGCAGTGGAGAGGAGTAGGAGGAATGGAAGCAGGACAGTCACAAAACCAATGCGGCCCAATGGTTTAACATGAATCGTTCTGTTGTTTCTCGGATGTGGTGACAGTTTGTAGAGACCGAAACTGTATCCAAAATACCAGGGCAGAGACAACCATGTATGACATCAGAAAGAGAAGACCGATATTTGGCGGTAAGGGTACAAAGATATCGCCTCAGTATTGCACAGCTGCTGGTATCTGACCTCGCAACTTCCACTGGACGTTTTGTATTGAGGCAAACGGTGTACAGAAGGCTTCAGCAGAGTGCCTTTTGCTGTCGGAAACTCCTCTGAAGTATGTGAATTGCTCAGGGGATCACCCTGTCTGGAGTAAGGACTGTAGCAGTTCAGCACATATCTTGAAGAATGGAAGATACAAGTACTTAAAACTATGAAGCTCATGCTGTGTGGTGAAGCTAAAAAGATATAAAGCCACGCTATGCTCTGTATTAGCTGCTTCGTTTGCTTCTGTTCTTAAACAGCCAGGTCATAAGACTGATACTGTTACACAAACGGATGTTGCTAGGGTCAGCACGGTTACCTACATTTGTCAATGCACTTACGATGCTGCAGTTACTTCAAAGCCCACACCTCCCTCCAGAACATCATAAAAGTTCTTGGTTGCCGACAGTGCTGAGCTCCATGGTTATCCAAAGGTCCACCGTCCAGCACTGCCAGTACCAACTCTATGGTTGTGGCTCCAAAGCATACCCAGGCAAAAAAATCAAAGTCAAAAGGAAAGGATGAGCCTCTGACTGAGATGGGAAATAAGCAGTCTGCCTCTGGCGACGTCGCTCTCTCTTACATTTCTCATGATCAGTCTTCAGAGCCAATGAACCTTGATGTCGGCATGGGACCTCAACTCGCCCCAAGACGGAGCCTCCACTGCTATGGGCTACTCTGCCTGAAGCAAAGACAGGGTTGGAATGCTGCCCCTGGCAGAGGAACATTAGTGGCTTCAAGATACATGTGGAGAAACTGAGACAGGAACGCCCCCTGTACTTCTGTTTGGATGAAATACATTTTATGACCTTCTGGGGAAAGGGCGAAGGGAGGGATTGCTGTATTTGTCAATAACACACATCATTCCTCTACTCTCTCCATGATTATTGACCTATAAGCTGTAGCCATTGCAGTTCGTGTGCGTCAGAAGACCCTATTTGCTCTCTGTACTTACCTCCAAAAGAATCGATAGACACTGGGGCTCTCACAGATCTTACAGAACTACTCCCCCTCCCAGTTCTTCTACTAGGTGATTTCTATGCCCATTGTGTATTATGGGGCTCAAAATATACTTGCAGTAGGAAGTCGAGTCTTGGATAATGTCATGATATCTGAAGACCTGTGCTTCCTCAACACAGGTGGCCCCACTCATTTCTCAGATGCTACTCAGTCATCCTCAGCAATCGACCTCTATTTCTGCTCTCCAGTCCTTGGAGACACTGCTCAGTGGGATGCAATTAATGACCCTCATTCCAGTGACCAATTCCCACCGTGGATCCAATTACTGGATGGAGATATACTTGCATAGAAGCCATGGAAGTGGATAATCAGGAGAGCTAACTGGATGCAGTTCAATCAGCTGACTATAGGCTGCTGTACACGAGGCCAGTAGTGGTGTCCACTATAACTGGCCAGTAGTGGCTGCCACCATTTATCGTGCCAGTGGCCTTGTGTGTACGGGTATTGGCGCCTTGTGTGGCCAGTAGCGAGTGGCGCCCACTAAAGTCAAACATATTTGATTTTTGTGGCCAGTGAGGCGGCCAGTAGCCGATCACGTGACCTACTGGCGGTCATTATTGGACGGTTCTTAAGTGCAGTGGCCGCCACTGGAGCTGATTCCACTATCGTGTGAGTTGCTATGCCATTGATTTTGAGCTTAGATCAAGTGGTTGTCATGCCGTGCTGTCGTATAGTGACTTGATATGTCTTGTTAAGTGCAAACAAAGATCTGGTACTCAGAAGATCGTGAAGTGGGGTACAGATAATATTGAAACATTTTTAGAAACTTTCCGAAACTATAAACTACTGTGGAATATACACCATGAAGATTACTCCAACAAAATAAAAAGAGAAAGTAGTATTCTGAAACTGAAAGAAGACCTTCAAAGTCAGGATGTAGTTGTTCCCGATGTTGCGTTTTTGAGAGCTAGAATAAAGACTATCAAGACAACATACAGAAGTGAGTTACTAAAAGTTATCTCGTATAAAAGAAAAGGAGCTGGGGCTGATGATGTTTATACACTGAAGCTACCTTTGTTCAAAACAGCTGACATGTTTCTAAACAGCATCGTCGTAACTCGAGTCTCTCAATTAAATTTGGTAAATTAACATATTCTATTCTAGGTACATAGCTTGAAAATTCCTAAATTAAGAAATAACTAAAAATTGCCTTTTTAGAATTGTTACTACATGGAATGTTTAATTGTATTTTCCAATGTAAGCAAGAAATGTTAAAGGCAAAATGAAACAATTCTCTAAATAATATGGTAACTAAATTTTATTGATTATTTACAAAAAAGTATTACTAGCTTCTGAACTGTTTATTAGAGATTATTAAAATCCTAATTTTATAAGAGTAGAAAAGCTAAATCGTTGAACAAAAGTAGATACAATCTGAAGTTTGAATTACTAATCATCTTGCACCGTATTTACATTCCGATGGCGTCCATTTGCCAAGGAACTTGTCCTTCGTTGTTGAAGTAAGCAGCCATATTATTTCTCCTTTCTGGATCCTGCTTTGAGTAGGCGTTTGCTGTACGAACGCTACTTATGGATGGTCGCTCAGTTCCAGCTGTGCGCCATAGCCCGGATGCAGCACTCCTGTTTCTGTGTCTTCATAATCAGCCCATTCCCTTTCAAAGTTTGTACCTGGCGATACTGTACGTAACCAGTTGTGAGTTGTACATGCAGCTTGCACTGTGGATAAATTAACTTCAATCTCTTTTCAAAATACTCTAAACGAAAACAGCATGCCAAATTTAAAAGAACGTAAAAGCCCCAAGATTGGCAAAGTTTTACAGAAGTTCGAAATATAGCCCATACTTCAGTGCGAGATGCTTTTAATAATTTCCATAATGAATTTCTGTCTCGAAATCCGGCAGAAAACCGTAAGAGATTCTGGTCATAAATAAAGCACACCAGTGGCAAGACGCAATCAATACCTTCACTGCGCGATAACAACGGTGAAGTCACTGATGATAGTGCCACTAAAGCAGAGTTATTAAACACGGTTTTCCAAAACTCCTTCACCAAAGAAGACGAAGTAAATATTCCTGAATTCCAATCAAGAACAACTGCCAAGATGAGAAACATTGAAGTAGATATCCTCGGTGTAACAAAGCAGACGGAGCAAGGCGTCGCAGTGGTTAGCACACTGGACTCTCATTCGGGTGGACGACGGTTCAATCCCACGTCGGGCCATCCTGATTTAGGTTTTCCGTGATTTCCCTTAATCGCTCCTGGCAAATGCCGGGATCGTTCCTTAGAAGGGCTGGCCGGCTTCCTTCCCCATCCTTCCCTAATCCGATGAGACCGATGACCTCACAGTTTGGTCTCTTCCCCCAAACAACCCAAATCCAACTAACAAAGCAGCTTAAATCACTTAATAAAGGCAAGGCCTCCGGTCCAGATTGTATACCAGTCAGGTTCCTATCAGAATATGCTGATAAAATAGCTCCATATTTAGCAATTACATACAACCACTCGCTCACAGAAAGATCTGTACCTAAAGATTGGAAAATTGCTCAAGTCACACCAATATCCAAAGAGGGAAGTAGGAGTAATCTACTGCATTAAAGGCCTATATCGCTATCGTCGATTTGCAGTAGGGCTTTAGAACATATACTTTACTCGAACATTATGAAGTACCTCGAAGAAAACGATTTATTGACTTATAGTCAGCACGGATTCAGACTATATCGTTCTTGTAAAACACAACTAACTCTTTATACTCATGAAGCAATAAGTGCTATCGACAGGGGATATCAAATTGATTCCATATTTTTAGATTTCCAGAAGGCTTTCGACACCGTTCCTCACAAGCGTCTTCTAACCAAACTGCATGCCTATGGAGTATCAGCTCAGTTGTGCGACTCGATTCGTTATTTCCTGTCAGAAAGGTCACAGTTCGTAGTAATAGACAGAAAGTCATCGAGTAAAACAGAAATAATATCCAGCGTTCCCCAAGGAAGTGTTATAGGCCCTCTATTGTTCCTGATCTATATTAACGACATAGGAGACCATCTGAGTAGCCATCTTAGATTGTTTGCAGATGATGCTGTCATTTACCGTCTTGTTAAGTCATCAGATGATCAAAACGACTTGAAAAATGATTAGGTAAGATATCTGTATGGTGCGAAAAGTGGCAATTGACCCTGAATAAAGAAAAGAGAAAAGTGTGAAGTACTAAAAGAGTACTAAAAGAAATCAGCTAAATTTCGATTACACGATAAGTCCCACAAATCTGAGGGCTGTAAATTCAACTAAATACTTAGGGATTACAATTACAAATAACCTAACTTGGAACGATCACATATATAATATTGTGGGTAGAGCAAACCAAAGACTGCGAGTCATTGGCAGAACACTTAAAAGATGCAACAAGTCTACCAAAGAGACTGCTTACACCACGCTCGTCTGCCCTATCCTGGATTATATCTGTGCAGTGTGGGATCCGCACCAGGTGGGACTGACAGATGACATCGAAAAAGTACAAAGAAGGGCAGCTTGTCGAAATAGGGGAGATAGTGTCACAGACATGGTACATGAATTGGAGTGGCAATCATTAAAACAAAGGTGATTTTCGTTGCAACAGGATTTCCCATGAAGTTTCAATCACAAGTTTTTCCTCCAATTGCAAAAACAATCTGTTGATACCCACCTACATAGGGAGAAATGATCATCACGATAAAATAAGAGAAATCAGGGCTCGCGCAGAAAAATTTAAGTACTCGTTTTTCCCGCGTGCCGTTCGAGAGTGGAAGAGAGACAGTATGAAGGTAGTTCATTGAACCCTCTGCTGGGCACTTTATTGTGAATAGCAGAGTAATCACATAGACATAGATGTAGATGTAAATCTAGCTGCTAATATGCCGAAATCAACTCTTTGTGCTCTTGATAACTGGTAGTTGAATATGCGATCTTCTAAGAACAAGTTTCTTCTTGAGAATGGGTTTCATTAAATTTGTAGTCAGGGAAAATGCGTCATCTACTACAATAATGTAATATGGAGGCAAATTTAGGCTGTTGTTGTCAATTACTGTTTTCAAAGTAGACAGCCTAAACACACTTCTATCATTAGCCCTTCCATTTGTGCCAAAATCTACATAAATGAATTTACAATCAGAGTCAACCACAGCCAACAGTATTACGCTGTAACCCCCTTCGTAGTTGTAAAATTCTGCACAACTTCCAGGTGGTCCTTTGATGGAAGTATGTTTACCATCCAATGTACCACAACATGACGGAAAATTCCATTTTATCTCAAAACTGTTTTGTACATGTCTCCATTCATCCAAAGTTTGAGGTACCTTCAACAAAAAACAAAATAAATAAATACATATATAAACATTAAAATATAATTTATTGATTTGTTAATCTATATAAAAACCAAACAATATACTATTCAAATAGGCAAATCATTACAAAATTTCTATAATGTCGCATTTGTATCTTTCAGAAAAGTCCCACTGAAGAATATGATGATGGACATCAGGAAACCATTAGCCTCCGTGCTGAACATCAAGAAAATGATGAAGAAAATACTCAAGACATGGATGACGACAGCATTGCTAAGAGCACAGTAAAAGCAACAGGAACGTCGGCGCAAGAGAACCAATTTGCGACGCCAGTTTAAAAGAAAAGACGCATTTCAAAACTTTCCGAAGTTGAAAGTGCAATTAATAAATTACAAAAAATTGCTACAGAGAGTCCATTGTCTACAAAAAAAAAGTGGACAATTATGACCTGTTTGGCCAACAAATTGCTGGCCAAATGAGAACACTTCCTGCCAGAAGCTCTGCAATCTTGCAAGGAAAGTTCCATAGCCTTATCATGAAAGAAAAGCTAAAATACTTGCCACCATATTCACCTGTTACTTTTCCATCACCATACGGAAGTACATCTTCTCATGTGTCAGAAGAAGAAGAAGAACTTACCAGTTTGTATTCACAATTGATGACACGATATACAGAAATCTTCAATAACTTCTCCAGAAATAAATACTGAGTTAATGTTTATATAATGTTTGTATAAAATAATGTTTCATTTGTAGAAAACTTTGGGTCAATTATAATAGTTGTGAAAAAAGAGATGAATTTATTATGTGCCTTGTCAAAGTTTCATAATGAAATGAAATGATAGTGTGGCATTTTATTGCATAGTGCAAGTCTCTTTAGTTGAAGCCACTTCGGCGACCTACTTGCCAATGATGATGAAATGATGATGACAAACACACAACACCCAGTCCCCTGCCAGGATTTGAACCCAGGCCCCTTGCCTCGTAGCTGGCTGGTGTGACCGAGCGGTTCTAGGCGCTACAGTCTGGAACCGCGCGACCGCTACGGTCGCAGGTTCGAATCCTGCCTCGGGCATGGATGTGTGTGATGTCCTTAGGTTAGTTAGGTTTAAGTAGTTCTAAGTTGTAGGGGACTGATGACCTCAGCAGTTAAGTCCCATAGTGCTCAGAGCCATTTGAACCATTTGAACCCCTGCCTCATAGTCAGCAATGATGTGGACTGAGCTACAAAGGAGGACAAAGTTTTGTAATAATAGGTTGTGAATTTTTTGTTTCTAAATAACAGTGATAATATAATCAGTTAAATAGTTACATAATTAATAGAAGGTATGTCTAGACGAGTCTCTACATGTCTACTTTTATCAAATTACACAATAATCAACCACTAGAAATTACCTTTAATTAATGTCGTAATCCACTTATGCTTGCCTGGAGAACTTCAGGAATGAATCTTGAAATTGTGGTGGCTGATATGAAAAATAATACCGTCCAATAGCAGGCAACCTCACAGCCTTTCGAATCGTAAGAGCTAAAGCTCAACCCATAATTAAGGGGAGTAAAGAAAGTTCATGATAAGCGTTCCTGACTCTATCAACCATTCCACTTGGTCTACGAAAGTATGGGAAGCCATCACGAGGATTTCTGGTAAACATAGTCGTTTCCCAGTAGCAGCAATGCTGAAAGAGGGGTGTGTCTAAACAATGCCCAGAGATATCTCAGGTGAAGGCAGAGCATTTTTCAGTGACTACTGCCAATGCCAGCCAGGTTCAGGAGATCCACCGCTACCATACAACCATAGAGAGGGGAAAGCTGGACCTCAGATCTAACAATTCTGAGTCTCACGACTGCCGCTTCTCCATGTGGGAGTTGAATTCGGCACTGTCAGAGACTCATGATACTGCACCCAGTCATGATTAAAACCAGTACTGCATGCTTTGACATTTGCCAACAGCATCACAGAAAATCCTTCTAGACTGTTTCAATTCGATATGGCAACAGGTTAGTTTCCGAACTCATGGAGAGAGGCAATTTTGATATCCCTCCTCAAAACAGGAATGGACTGAACATGTAGCAGTAGTTATCAGAGTTTCAACATCAGTAAGGTGTAGGACGCTACTTGGAAATACAATATTCTCGTGCAACTCCATCAATAGGGGTTTTGTAGGCAGCTTCTCATTTGCATATGGTCTTCCCTGTCTAAGCGCTTTTTTACGTCTCACGTTGGTGACGATCGGATCGTTTAGAGCAAGAGAATGGTGTCCCTCAGCGCAATGTTTTCATTGTTACCATCTTTACCATAGCTATAAAAAATATCACATCCACAGTAGAGAGTCCTGTCCAATGCTACTTATTTGTGGACAATTCTGCAATTTTCTGTTCCTCCTCAGGTGTTGCAACAACGACTTGTCAGTTACAATTTACAGTGCAGAGGGTATAGGAGTGGGAGGCAAAGACGAATTTGCAATTTTCTGCATCAAAATGTGTGTGTGTTCATTTTAATCATTCTCACAGTATCTTCAATTTACCTGGCTTGCATATGAGGGACACCATTCTACATTTAAAGATACAGGGATGTTTCTAGGTTTCATTTTTGACTCTAAATTGTTGTGGTTACCACACCTGAGAGAACTGAAAGCCAGAATCCGGAAGGTACTGGATATCTCAAAGACCCTCAGCCACAGGTCTTGGGGAGCAGACAGGACACGTTTGTTCCGGTTTTATAGGATTTTTCGCAACTGTGGTATGGATCACAGAGGCACTTTATCTGAAGATTATTGAGACTGTCCACCGTGATGGGATCAGGCTGGCCACAGGTACTTATAGCATCAGCCCTATACCCAGTCTCTGTGCTGAGGCTGGGGAACCACCACTCACCAGATGGCACGAGTTCCTCATGGTGTGTCAGGCATGCAAGTTCCTTGTTCTTTAGAATTCATCTGTTCACCATACTGTTGCTCGTCCATCTCTGGAATGCCTTTTATCCAACTGCCCATGAGCAACAAGGCTGTTTGGAATCCGCATGCAGCATGTGCATGAACCACTTGATGCGGAGGATGTACAACCCAAACTTCAGGGTTTTAACCACCTTCCAATCTGATTGCTGCAGAGGTCCAGAGTGATTTTACATTTACTGCAGTACAGGAATGAATGCACTCATGCACATGTTTTTAATACATTATTGCGTAACAGCTGAACTGAACACCATAACTCTGTAGCTGTATTTATACATGAGTCAAAAGAGGAAGACTCTGGTGATTGCTCTGTTGTTTTCCTCGACTATATCCTCAAGATCTGGCTGTCTGAAGACTTTACTGTCTTCGATGCAAAATTATAAGCGGTCTTGTGGGCACAGGATCAGATGAGAAGTGTTTCAAGTGCTAAATTCCTTATTCTTTTCGATTCCCTGAGTGCCCTTCTCACTCTACAACGTTTGTGCCCAGCAGATAAAGTAGTCCAGAATATCCAGGATACCCTCCTCTGGCTACAAGGGCTGGGGAAAGAGGTGTCTTTCTGCTTGGTGCCATGGCATATGGATATTACAGGGAATAAAAGGGCAGATGTAACAACCAAGCACGAGTATCATGACCCTCAGTTAGTTCAGTTGGCCATCCCTTCCATGCTCTCACGTCACTGTTGGGGTACAGTGTCATGTGCCATGGAAAGAAGAATGGCTGCAAGTGACAGATAATAAGCTATGTCTCATTTAGTCCACAACACGGCCTTGGTGTGCATCCTTCAAGCCATGCAGGCAGTGTCAGGTCCTCCCTACTCATCTTCGCATAGGCTACAGCTCTATGATGCATGGCTTTGTGCTCAGCTGAGTGAACCCTTCAATGTGTGGTGCTTTTGGCGTACAGCTCACAGTGCACCACATTTTACTAGACTGTGTTTTTTGGACCAAAGGGTAACAGCTCATTTGATTATAGATTTGCTGTCTGTTTTAGCTGACCATCAAAAGAATGTAATACGACTTCAACATTTTTGTGAATTGTCCAACATGTTGCCTGAGATTTTTAATTACCGTTTTTAATGTTTTATCGAAGAACCTGGCTCATCCATGTTTTTGGTAAGTAATCAGCCAGTTACATGTTGCCGTATATCTCTTTTGATTTATTGATTGACTTATTGAACCATTTTCATCCACAACTGCACAATGTGCAAGAGATATTTGGATTTGTATGTTAATATTAACAATTTTGTATATAATTATAACTTTGCACATAATAACACACATTAATATATCAATTAATGATGAATACTTAAGTACACTATGTGATGAAAAGTATCTGGACAACTTGCTGAAAATGACTTACAAGTTTGTGGTGCCCTCCATTGGTAATGCTGGAATTCAGTATGGTTCTGGCCCATCCTTAGCCTCAATGACAGCTTCCTCTATCACAGGCATAAGTGCTGGAAGGTTTCTTGAGGCAGGGCAGCCCATTCTTCACGGAGTGCTGCACTGAGGAGAGGTATCGATTCGCTCAGTGAAGCCTGGCACAAAGTTGGCTGTGTATTGTGGGATTTTGAGTGACGAGTGCTCTTTTTGTGTGTAAGTTTTGTTTTAAATACATTTGTTTTCAAGTATATATACACAAGTAAGAGGCAATATCATCCTTTTTTGAAACAACTATCTACATGATTTGCGATTATCTACCCCTCCCATTATTCTTATAATTTTTTTTAAATTTTGAATGTTTTGATGGCATCTCCAGAATTTCCCCAGAATACAATCCCATACCAGAGGTGAGATAGGACTACTTCATAGTATACACACTGAAGAGGGTTGTGGCTGGTACCATTTTTTAATATATGCAACACAAAACCAGAAGTAGTACTTAATTTTTTGTTTGTTTGCACAATATGTGCTTCCATTACAAGTTGTCTTGTAGATGAAGTCCAAGAAATTTGGTACAGGCTGTTTTGGTTATTGTGTGTCCACATAGCTCTAGATTGGGTGATATCAAATTTTTTGTTTGTGCTGTGTATATATCCACAGCTATAGCTTTACCAATGTTTATTATTAAGTCATTGTTATTAAAGTAGCATGTTGGCCTGTCTGTGACTTATCGTATGTTTTTTACAAGTGTTTCTTCTGAGTTTCCTGTAATTAGAACGCTTGTATCATCAGTAAATTAAAATATTTTACTGATCCTTGTGGCACACCTTATTTAACAGTCACTGGCTTGGAATTATGTTTCCTAATGACATTGTCCCTTTCCTGATCTGTTTCCATATATTGTTCCCTGTTCTTACGATAAGAGCTGAGCCAGTTGTTATGTGTTCCTCTGATGCCAAGATTTTCTAGCTTGCGTAGCAATTTTTCATGATTTATGGTGTCAAATACATTTGACAAATCTAAAAATATGTCCATGGTAAGTTTTTTGTTGTCTAATGCTAACAGCGCCTCTAATAGAAAGGAATGAACTGCTTATTCGGTTGAACACTCTGCTCTAAATCCATGTTGAGATTCTGACAGGATGCCATTATCCTCTAAGAAGTCTGTTAGTCTCTTATTGAAGAGCCATTCTAATATTTTTGAGAAAATAGACAAACGTGCCAATTATCTGTAGCTGGAAATATCATCTATGTTTCCTTTCTTGTACCACGCTCGTTTCAGTTGATGTTCGTATGGGCACTGATAAGCTCTATATTGAGCGCCCCTAACGCACAAACGCAACAGTGATATGGAAGGTGCATGGACAAGGTTAAGCAACACCGTTTCTTCAAAGAATAAGAAAAAATGAAGAAGTGGTGTATGCAGTACAGCAACACAAGTGTTTTAATGTTAATGACCTTTCACCAGTCATCTTTGTACGAAAACAGTTCTAAAGTTACTTGTAACTATGTTACAAAATACATTTTTTTTTATTTATGTGTACATTTTTCCAGTATGTATTTCGTAAATTAGTCTTGAATTCCTCAATCCGTTTCCCATTTATCAGTCTTTTAATTTGAAATTATTTTTAATTTTTATCATGTCACTAAAAAAATGATAAAAATTAACAATAATTGAGAATTAGAAGATTGATAAATGAAAAACTAATTGAGGAATTCAAGACTAATTTTTATCATGCCTCTGTAAAGGAAACGAAAGAAAAATTCGGAGTAGGTATTAAAACCCATGAAGAAGAAATAAAAACCTTGAGGTTCACCAATGACATTGTAATTCTGTCAGAGACAGCAAAAGACTTGGAAGAGTAGTGAACAGAATGGTCAGTGTCTTGAAAGGAGGATGTAAGATGAACATCAACAAAAGCAAAACGAGGATAATGGAATGTAGTCCAATTAAGTCTGGTGATGCTGAGGGAATTAGATTACGAAATGAGACACTTAAAGTAGTAAGACTTTTGCTATTTGGGGAGCAAAATAACTGATGATGGTCAAAGTAGAGAGAATATAAAATTTAGACTGGCAATGGCAAGGAAAACGTTTCTGAAGAAGAGAAATTTGTTAACATCGAGTACAGATTTAAGTGTCAGGAAGTCGTTTCAGAAAGTATTTGTATGGAGTGTAGCCATGTATGGAAGTGAAGTTTGTGGTACAACATGACTACAAGAAGGGATCGGTTGGTAGGACATGTTCTGAGGCACCAAGGGATAAAAAATCGTGGAGGGAGACCAAGAGATGAATACACTAAGCAGATTCAGAAGGACGTAGGGTGCAGTAGGTACTGGGAGATGAAGCTTGCGCAGGATAGAGTAGCATGGAAAGCTGCATCAAACCAGTCTCAGGACTGAAGACAACAACAACAACAACATGCACCTTGCTATTTAAGACCATCGCTGTCTATAAGAACATTAATAATGGATATTACGCTATGACTTTGCTGTCTCGATGCGTCCATAAAAATGTTGTCTGCAACGATGTTGCTGGTTCACGTAACTCTTCTTGTGAATTTTGTTAGTAATGGACTTGGAAATAAAAGGCAGTTATACGAAGAATAGAAATTTAAATCGTAATACTCGCGTTATAGCTTCTCTTCTTTCTGCCTAAACTATGGTCTGCTATGTATTTAACGAAAGACAACTTCTGCCGAGCACTGCATATGGAATGATGTAAGACAAGGGTTTAACGTGCCATCAACTGTAAAATCACTAGAAGCGGATCCGTATGAAACATAAGACCTAGAGAACTCAGACATCAACATAGGAAATGTCAACAAACTTTCTGAAGATCTCGTATTTAAGTGGTTCATTTCTATTGAAATTATGCCTCTCCACAAAGAGCGTATCTTGTGCCATGGATGTTCATCTCTAGATAGCGGCTCTACAGATGACAAAGTGAAAGGATTGAAAAACGACTTTCAATGTCGCGACATCTATTTACCGATACGTGGAAAGTTATGAAATACGAAGCTACGCAGAAAATTTTCGATATTATCTTGCAACGAAGCTATCACGTTATCGAGTGCGTAAACCGATTGTCATAAAGTCCCGATTATCGATGAGAGAGCAAGAACCCAGGGAACCAAGGACGTGTTTGACACAGAAGGGAAGCGAGTGTGCGATGAGGGAGGAAGTTTGTGGGCGTGAGTTACTGTGCCTTGTTTATCCGTGTGTTGTATTTTTAACTTGATATTGAAAGACAGGCCGTGTTACGAAATGTGCGTAGTTGGTTGTCAAGACACTGTCATCTAATCCAAGGAAATGCATTTTGCAGAATCAACAACTTAGAAATTTTTCTTTTTGTTTTGTTTTTTTGGGGAGTAAGTAAGACACTACGAGAAAGGGAAAATAAAGACGCTGAATAGTTATCACAGTGCTTCACTCTTCGTTTGGATGATTCACTGGGAAGTGCGATGTACACTGGCATGTCGAGGATGAGAGGACTGTATTTATAAACATGACTTCTGTGTGGAAAAGACTGCAGCGAGTTAACAAGAGAGCAGCAAAATTTCAGTTTACTATTTCCTATCACCAGCTAACGTTAGAGACTACTTCGAAATGGTGAGTTAACCCGTTGAAATAATATAACTTTTGCGATTATATATTCTCCTGTCATTTTAATACTTCCAAATTCATTCAGTAAATTTCCTTCGATCTTTCAGCGTCCCATTTATACGCTTCGCGTGTTTGTTATGATTGTGCACATAATGAGGAGTTTTATTGTTTGACGTGCCAAAAATTAAATGTGCTAAATCAAATGACAGTTTAAAAGTGTAGTGCATATGAAACGCCAAATAATCAAATCCATGACCGACCATCAAATAGGTTTTGCATATTTTAGTTTGGACACCAATGCTTTGACTAAAATTCAGTGATATGTAATGCGATGAAACGACGAACATTATCGTCCTCTATTTATGACGATGCTCTACCCATGAACAATTTGTGTATGCTATGGACTCCTTGAAATAACCAGCATTGGAAACTTACTAAGATTGTTTGATGTGTTAACCTTCTTTTTTCACAGAGATATATTTCAGAGGTGCTTGGTGTAATCTGCCAATTCGTGCCTTACCTTAATATGCACTTGACTTGCTGTGATGATGCAGCAATGTTGAGTCTTCAGTAATTCACTTGCATCATTTTTCGAAGTTTCATGTGGTCATACTTTTAACACAAAATATATACTGCTGCTGATCGTTTTCAGCTTCAGTGTAAAAACAAGAAAAAAAATCTGTGTGGTGATTCTTCAGTGTCTCGTGGCATATTTGTTGATCGAACAGTTCATGGGTGTATTGATGGTTCATAGTGTCCAGCGAGTCTGTTGCACACTATGAACTGGCAGTACACCTGTGGGCTGTTGGATCAGAATATGTGATGTTCATGTTTTTTCTGTCAGTGTTACTTCAGTTTGAGGCTTAGCTGTTCTTTGTTTGCATGTGTTAGTAAAGGACTCAAAGGCTGTGATATGACTTCCTGACGTAGTTCAACAGTGTTGGTATACGCTTCACGGCACCTAGATGATGACTTTAGGAAAAGTTGCTTAGTGATGAAAAGAGAATAGGTGTGTATCTGGAGTACTTCAGGTGTTTAGTGTGTTGGTTTGGATCGTCTGGATATATAATAAAGTTGATGGTTAAGGCTATATGGGTACCTTCAGTTCCAGTATGCATCTGGTGTGTACGAAAAATGCAATCTCCATGCTGTTAGCATATGTATTGTCATCAAATTTATAGGCCCTACATTGATTGAAACAACTTTCTACTCACACAGCCAGCTCCTTCCAAATCTAAATAAATTATCATCTTCAGTGTGGCTCATGTATGGGTAATTATGTCAAAAAAATTGTATAGTTAGTTGTTCGTAAACCCACTTCACATTACAAGAGAGTAATTTGATTTGCAGAGTACTTTCATAACACTGCAGAAATAGTAACATTGTGTATGTATGCCTATCTAAAAAACTATACCTTTCACTATTTTTTTCTAAGTAGCAGAGTAAAACACCTTACTGAAGTGGATTTATACCTTCCAAAGTCAAAATGTTTAGTACATACAGCAGTATGCACACATGAATGTAAAGGTGACGACCCCCTTTTAACTGTTGGAACTGATAGTTCTTCCTCCTTAAGCAGAGAGGTGGATCAGTGGTGGGGAATGACTCTTTAGTGGTGTTGAAGTGTGTGTGCTTTGCTGTATGTTCAGAAGACATTCATCTTCTAAAGGCCGCCCCCCCCCCCCCCCCCCCCCTCTTCCCTGCCTTGAATACTTATTTGTGGCGGCAGACTGATCCGTAATATTGTAACAGAATATTCTCAAATGATATTCCATGAAACCCAAAGAAATTCTGGCTTGTATGTAAAGGCTGTTAGCAGATCAAAAGTCAGTATCCAGCTCTTAGCGAATGAGACAGGAACTGAAATTGATGGTAGCAAAGCAAAAGCTGAAATGCTGAACTCTGTTTTCAAATGTTCCTTAACAAAGGAAAACCCAGGTGAACAGCCCCAAGTTAATCCTCGTACCACTGAAAAGATGAATGAAATGAGTGTTAGTGTCAGCAGTGATGAGAAACAGCTGAAATCGTTAAAACTGGACAAAGGTCTAGGGCTCGATGGAATCCCTATAAGATTCTAGACCGAATTTGTGGCCGAGTTAGCCCTTCTTCTGTCAATCGTCTATTGTAGATCCCTCAAACAAAAAGCTGTGCCCTGTTCATGGAAAAAAGCGGAGGTCACATCTGTCTGCATGAAGGGTAGTAGAAGCTATCCACAAAAAGACCATCCAATATCCTTCGCATCAATTTGTTGGAGAATCTTAGAACATATTCTAAGCACAAACAGAATGAGATATCTCAATCAGAATGATCTCCTCAATGACAACCAGCATGGATTCCAGGAACTGAACTGAAAGTCTCTTGAACTCTGCCAAGAAAAACTTTTAACAAAGTTTCAAGAACTGGCTTTAATTGATGACTATAGGAACATGCTACAACCCCCTACATATTGCTCACATAGGGACCATGGGATTCTTCCCACACTCCTTACATGAATGGAACAGGAAGAAACTCCACTAATGGTACAATGGAAAGTACCCTCTGCCATGCAACTTACGGTGGTTTGCAGAGTATAGATGTAGATATAGTGCAGTCTGAGGTCTAGTTTAGGTTGGGAGGTGACAATTTGGGTGACACTTTAATTGTGAGTTGGCAAAGCCAGTGAGTGTGAAAGTATATTGTCTGGTTGTGGGAACGAATTGACTGGTAGCGAAGCATAATGTTAATGTCTGTGCCATATTGAAAAACTAAAGGGCTTCAAATATGTAAATTTCGCCAGTAATGGAGCTCCAAAGCGTATTGTGTGGAGTGGTGCTGTAACAGAACTTCATTGTCTGGAGCATCTTTCGGTACATGCCCTACAGCAGCAACTGCTCGTAATTTTCTTTCAAAGTGTAAGAGGCTGACTTGACTACAGTAAGATAGTTGAAATGAATGTAGGTTGCGGTGATTATGCAGAAATGGAGAGGCTTGTAGAAAATAGACTAGAGTGGACGCTTACATCAAACCATTCTTAAGGTTGAAGGCACAACAAAAACACTTCCAACATAGCTGATAAATAAACTACTAATACCACTATTTGTCTATCCACCAATTTCTCTTCTTTTTGCGATACACACAAATGGCAGTTGCCTCCCCCCATCTAACCACTCCCTCTGTACTTACAGAAAACAAATTGATATAGATTAAAAAAAAAGCAATAGAAACTATCATATAGAATATGATTTCTCTGTGCTGTTCTGTAGTTTTTTGCTTGTTCCTATCAGAAGGCTGTAAACAGCCATCCCCATACAGCTTACAGCTCACGTTCAACATGTTACAAACATATTGTTACTACAGAATGTCTGTTTTGCTAAACAGTTTCTTCTCAACTCATTTATAGATTTTTTAACAGCCATCACTACTCGTGTAGCTTCAGGCACAATCTGCATGACTCTGTTATTGCATTCTCCTGCCTTACTACACATAGGAAGGCCTTGTTGGCTAATGTAACAAGGCCAGGTCAGTCGGTCATCACTGTTGCCCATACATCTGAAAAGGCTGTTGCAACCCTTCAGGGGGTCGACAGAAGTGTCTGATCCCACGTGTCGGCTTTGACCCATGACATAATGTTGTTGTTGTGTGTGACGTCATGATGGCGCGGAGTTTGGTTTGTGAGTGTGGTGTGTTTGTAGATGTCGTCGTGTTGTGTTTTGTTGTGCTCTCTGGTGGTATGTTTAGGGCTTTCGTTTGTGTGGTGTCATGGGCTCGGTTTGGTCTTTCTCATTATACGGAATTGTTCAAGTGTTGGCTGCGTTTGTAGTGGAATTCGTTTCAGTGAGTTAACGATTTAGTGGTTTTGTGTGAAGGTTAATTTAGTGCTGTTTGCTGTAGGTCATGTGGTAATTTTAGTAAATTAATCGGTTGTTGTTTTTGTTCAGGAATGGATATGAAGGATAAAATTAATAGTGCGCGTCTACGGGAAATATTGGGAAACACTGCTTTGGAACTTACAAAGTTTTTACAGCTGTTTGGTTTAATTGCCGAGATCGCCAAGTGCTCTATTTTTGGCGAAGAAATGAAGTTGGCTAAAGTTCCAGCGTCTCGGACCAGGGACTGTGGCACTGTCGAAAGGATGACATTTGGCGTTCCATACGGCGTGGTTCCTGGTTCGAGAAGTCTAGGTTGGGTATGCGCGAGATTGTACTGGTGACTTATTATTTTTGTTATAGATCCCCACACAGTTTTTGCGCGCGTGAGACTGGTGTGAGTGAGAGGAGTGTGCTTGATTGGTTTTCTTTTTGCTGTGAAGTGTGATCTGAGTTTATTAAGTACAGGGGTAAGTTGGGGGGGGGGGGGGCATGGGGTGGTTGTGGAGGTGGAAGAGTCGCAGTTTGGGAAAAGGAAGTTTGGGAGGGGTAAGTCTGTGGTTGGTGTCTGGGTGTGGGAGGCTGTTGTTCCGGGGGGGGGGGGGGGGTGTTCTGAATGTGTTTTTAGGTTTGTGGAAGGGAGGTCTAAGGTGGAATTAGTGGGGTTAATTGAGGAGTACATAAAACCGGGGTCCACAGTAGTTTCAGATGCATTTTCTTCATATAGGAGTTTGGGTGAGAGGGGGATTCAATCATTTAGTCGTTAACCATAGCTTAGAGTTCAAAAATTATGAGACGGGGGCTTGCACAAATACAATAGAGAGGATGTGAGGGGTTGTTAAGTCAGTTCTTAGGAGGGGGAAGAGGCGCTCTTCCAACCTTCAGTCTCATTTAGATGAGTATTGTTGGCAGAAGAGTGTCCATGAGGGCTAGTGTGTTTTTCGAGTTTTTTTAAGGGCTGTTAGTAAACTGTATAGGCCGAAAGTGGTTAGTTTGGGTGGGTGGTTGGCTGCGTGGCTGCAGCTCAGGATGGGGTGGGTGGTTAATTTCGTGTTAGTGTTTGTGTTTTAGTTGTGGAGGATCTATTTTGTTGAGTTGTAGTGTGTGACTGAGATTTTCTTATGTTGCGTTTGGTTTTTGTTTGTGGGTTTTCTATTTTGGGGTTAGGGGGGAGGTTGGGTTGCTTGGGGGGAGGGGGTTGAGGTGTGGGTGGGTTGGGTCTTTCTTTTGGTTGAGTATTTTTTTGTTGGTGTGTGTGCGTGTGTGTGTGTGTGTGTGTGTGTGTGTGTGTGTGTGTGCGCGTTCTTCCTTTTGGTTGAGTATTTTTTCGTTGGGGTGTGTGTGTGTGTGTGTCTGTGTGTGTGTGTGTGTGTGTGTGTGTGTGTGTGTGTGTGTGGTGGCCAACCTAGTTTGTGGAACTGGAACTTTTTTGTGGTAAGTTTTTATTTTTTTGTTATTAGTGTATGTGTTGTGTGTTGGGGTTGAAGGAAGTGTTTTATTGTAATGAGTGGCTGTGAATGTTGGTATTGGTATCAGGAGATGTTTTTGAGCTATATACGTCAAGGGTAGTGTTTGATCCTAATTTGTGGGATAGGGAGCTGCTGTTGAGCTATATAGGTCAAGGGAAGTGTTCGATCCCAATTTATGGGGTCGGGAACTGCTGCTGAGATATATGTTGTTGTTGTTGTTGTGGTGGTCTTCAGTCCTGAGACTGGTTTGTTGCAGCTCTCCATGCTACTCTATCCTGTGCAAGCTTCTTCATCTCCCAGTATCTACTGCAACCTACATCCTTCTGAATCTGCTTAGTGTATTCATCTCTTGGTCTCCCTCTACGATTTTTTCCCTCCACACTGCCCTTCAATGCTAAATTTGTGATCCCCTGATGCCTCAGCACATGTCCTACCAACCTGTCCCTTCTTCTTGTCAAGTTGTGCCACAAACCCCTCTTCTCCCCAATTCTATTCAATACCTCCTCATTAGTTATGTGATCTACCCATCTAATCTTCAGCATTCTTCTGTAGCACCACATTTCAAAAGCTTCTATTCTCTTCTTGTCCAAACTATTTATCATCCATGTTTCACTTCCATACATGGCTACACTCCATGCAAATACTTTCAGAAACGACTTCCTGGCACTTAAATCTATACTCGATGTTATCAAATTTCTCTTCTTCAGAAACGCTTTCCTTGCTATTGCCAGTCTACATTTTATATCCTTTCTACTTCGACCATCATTGGTTATTTTGCTCCTCAAATAGCAAAACTCCTTTACTACTTTAAGTGTCTCATTTCCTAATCTAATCCCCTCAGCATCACCCGACTTAATTTGACTACATTCCATTATCCTCGTTTTGCTTTTGTTGATGTTCATCTTATATCCTCCTTTCAAGACGCGGTCCATTCCGTTCAACTGCTCTTCCAAGTCCTTTGCTGTCTCTGACAGAATTACAATATCATCGGCAAACCTCAAAAGGCTACAACCCTGTCTAACTCCCTTCCCAACCACTGCTTTCCTTTCGTGCCCCTCGACTCTTATAACTGCCATCTGGTTTCTGTACAGATTGTAAATAGCCTTTCGCTCCCTGTATTTTACCCCTGCCACCTTCAGAATTTGAAAGAGAGTATTACAGTCAACAGTGTCAAAAGCTTTCTCTGAGTCTACAAATGCTAGAAACGTAGGTTAGCCTTTCCTTAATCTTTCTTCTAAGATAAGTCATAAGGTCAGTATTGCCTCACGTGTTCCAATATTTCTACGGAATCCAAACTGATCTTCCCCGAGATCGGCTTCTACCGGTTTTTCCATTCATCTGTTAAGAATTCGTGTTAGTATTTTGCAGCTGTGACTTATTAAACTGATAGTTCAGTAATTTTCAAATCGCTCAACACCTGCTTTCTTTGGGATTTGAATTATTATATTCTTCTTGAAGTCTGAGGGTCATTCACCTGTCTCATAAATCTTACTCACCAGATGGTAGAGTTTTGTCAGGACTGGCTCTCCCAAGGCAGTCAGTAGTTCCAATGGAATGTTGTCTACTCGCGCGGCCTTGTTCGACTCAGGTCTTTCAGTGCTCTGTCAAACTCTTCACGCAGTATCATATCTCCCATTTCATCTTCATCTACCTCCTCTTCCATTTCTATAATATTGTCCAGAAGTACATCGCCCTTGTATAGACCCTCTATATACTCCTTCCACCTTTCTGCTTTCCCTTCTTTGCTTAGAACTCTTGATATTCATGCAAGTGGTTCTCCTTTCTCCAACGGTCTCTTTAATTTTCCTGTAGGCAGTATCCATCTTACCCCTAGTGAGATAAGCCTCTACATCCTTACATTTATCCTCTAGCCATCCCTGCTTAGCCATTTTACACTTCCTGTCGATCTCATTTTTGAGACGTTTATATTCCTTTTTGCCTGCTTCATTTATTGCATTTTTATATTTTCTCCTTTCATCAATTAAATTCAATATTTCTTCTGTTACCCAAGGGTTTCTACTAGCCTTCGTCTTTTTACCTACTTGATCCTCTGCTGCCTTCACTACTTCATCCCTCAAAGCTACTCATTCTTCTTCTACTGTATTTCTTTCCCCCATTCCTGTCAATTGTTCCCTTATGCTCTACCTGAAACTCTGTACTACTTCTGGTTTAGTCAATTTATCCAGGTCCCACCTCCTTAAATTCCCACCTTTTTGCAGTTTCTTCAGTTTTAATCTACAGTTCATAACCAATAGATTGTGGTCAGAGTCCACATCTGCCCCTGGAAATGTCTTACAATTTAAAACCTGATTCCTAAATCTCTGTCTTACCATTATATAATCTATCTGATACCTACTAGTTCTCCAGGATTCTTCCATGTATACAACCTTCTTTTAAGATTCTTGAACCAAGTGTTAGCTGTGATTAAGTTATGCTCTGTGCAAAATTCTACCAGGTGTCTTCCTCTTTCATTTCTTAACCCCAATCCGTCTTCACCTATCATGTTTCCTTCTCTCCCTTTTCCTACTCTTGAATTCCAGTCACCCATGACTATTAAATTTTCGTCTCCCTTTACTATCTGAATAATTTCTTTAGTCTCATCATACATTTCATCAATTTCTTCATCATCTGCAGAGCTAGTTGGCATATAAACATGTACTACTGTAGTAGGCATGGGCTTCGTGTCTATCTTAGCCACAATAATCCATTCACTATGCTATTTGTAGTAGCTTACCCGCATTCTTACTTTTTTATTCATTATTAAACCTACTCCTGCATTACCTCTATTTGATTTTATATTTATAACCCTGTATTCACCTGACCTGAGTTATATAGGTCAAGGGAAGTGTTCGATCCCAATTTATGGAATCGGGAGCTGCTGTTGAGCTATATAGGTCAAGGGAAGTGTCCGATTCCAGATGATATTGTGTTTAGTGGAATTTGAGGAGTTTAGTGATGTCGGTTTTTTTCATCGTTTTGTTTGGGGGTGGGTGTCTAAACTTGTTTATATTTAGTTTGGCCCCACCCAAAAACCCCTAGTTTCCCCCGCATGCCCCGTTAGTGTCATTAGGCTTTTTGTGGAACGTGTGTGTGTTTGTTTTTCGATGTATTTTCATCCTCATAATGTGTACGTACCAACTTTATATGCGCCATATTGGAATCGTGGTTTGTCATTTCCGCCATATTTGTGACGCCATGGTTCAAAGGAGACGGGCGGGATTGGATACTTCCGTATTTCCCCTTCAGGTAATGTATTTAGTCTGGCCTGCCTCCAGGTACCACTCTGGTGTGGTTGCATCTGTGCACAATTTATCTGTATTGATGAGGCACACAAGCAATCCCACCGTGGTTTGTGAAGGAGATGGGGTTAATGGAATTCAGAGCACTTCCATGTAACATAAAGAAAGAAATTTCTAATTCTGCCTGTTCGAAAGAATATTAAGTACATACTTCATTAGTAACTCCTACTAATTATTGTTGCTTCTTATCCCAGGCTTTGAGTGACTTTTCTGAACTCCACCCCTTTTCTTAAACTTCTCCAGGCCTTTTCCTTCACCCTTGTTTCTTTCCCTTCCAACCTCCTACCGTAAGAAGGAGCCATTGGCTCCAGAAACACCTTTTTATATGTAAGTTCTCCTGCCGCCTCCTGGTGAGTAGACTTTTTAGTTATACAATTATGTTAAATTATCAAATTATCTAGATCAAACATTTCTATTATCTACATGCCAAATGGCAATGTTCATTTTAAAGCAACAAATAAGTGTTAATATATTATAAACATTCGTGAGTGTAGGTATTTAGTTTATTTGATAAATAGCTGAATATAAAAGTATAGCCTATATTTAAATAACAATAGAAGATAAATATAAGGTATTTAATATAATGGGGGAAGCAGCAGTATTCTGTTTGTAAATACAGAATAGTCATTAGGTTTATTTTTCATATAAGTAGCATAAATGATTTCAGTAAATACTTATTTGAACACAAAATGCTTATTGCTTCCAGTCTATACGTACTCCAAGTAGGCTGCTTGTATGTGCCAAACAGAATAGCCAGAAATATGAAATTAAATCAGATGTGCATTCTTATGGGACCATAAACTAGAAATTACTGGACATACCTTGGCCTAGGCTAAGTAAAGTCGAAACAAATTGTTTACCTGTTGCTTAAATATTTTTCAATAATGTTCCATGTGACACAAGGAATTGCATTGTGGTGGAGTGTTCGTTGAAAGTAAAAGCTTTCTGTAAAACAAATTATTTTGTAGCCAATCAAAAACTATTTTCGTTTTTTACAAATGTGACAGCGAACAAAAAAAGTTGTATCTTATTGCATATATGTGCTTTAGATGCACGCAAATCATTTACATTATTACATATGTATTGATATGATGTAAACCACCACAATCATTTACAGGCAAATAAATCTGCTTTAAATTTAAATTTCTTGTTATTAAGTGGGTTAAATGTAGTTGGTGTAAACAGAGTAGTATAAATCTTTGTTAATACAGTGTGCAGATTAAATCTGAGAGAGTTGCTACTCTTTTATTAATGTATTCCTTGGTTTACTTCATAGTCCTGAAAGTTCTTCACAACACAATGAATTAATGATGAATCTTTTTCTGGGAGAAATTAAATTAACAGATAATAGACCGCTAACAATGAAATTTTTTTCTTTCAGGAAGCCAACAAAATTAAGTGTTGTATGGACTCGCCGAAGTCGACGTGTTGTAACAGAGCCCTTGGCGTGGGAACCAACCATGAAAGATCCACTACGTGGTGTTGTCGTGTGGGCAGTTCCAGAGAATAAAGAAATTACAGTAACGTTATTCAAAGATCCAAGAACACAGGAGCTGGAAGACAAGGACTGGACTTTTCTAGTTGAAGATGTAAGCTTTGCTGTAGTGTTAAATTTCTTCACTAATTGCTACCCTTGGTATCAATAAATAAAAAATAAAAAAATGAAGAACGCTGTGTTCAAGAAATGATACACAGCACCATTATGAAAAATCTGGGCTGACAGTGCTGTGATACTTGTTTTGTTGACCTTCATAATTAACTGTGGTGTTAATGGTATGTTCAGTAATAATATGATGTTCATTGAAGACTCAGTTATGTGTCAGTTTCTTTGTTTTATTTACTGGTGTGCATGCAAATACCAATTTTCATAAGTCTTTAGTTGCAGATGGCTATAAGTATAATTATTTAAAGTGGTAGATACGCAGAGTGGGTAAAGTGTCTTCAGAATCCCTTGCCATTCATCTACAGTTTAATCAGCTCAGGGATGTTGTAATATGAAGGCAGAATAAAGAATGAAAGGAAAACATGAGAGCTGTTAAAGCAGTGTCTAGCCAGTCATCCACGCACTTTCTTAGAGAACAGAGAGATTTTCTTTCTTTTTCAGTTCCAATCATTTCACTAGATTTTGTGTCCAAAGAGAGAACAAACAGTTTCAGAAAGTAATGGAAATAATAACATTATCTGCAAAATGTGAAAAGAAACAAGGCCCTCTTCTGAACTAATCATGAGTAAATGAATTCTTTGACAAGTATATAATTTCTTCCCTTCGTTTATGACATGAAATTTGTTTTACAACGAAGTGAGGAAATTTGCCTTTTTAGGATTCTATAACTAAATAGAACTTACTCTACTGATTACAACAGTGAGGAGCTTTGCAACTGTGTACATTAAATTCTGACACAACAGATGCAACACTTCACAAAATTCAAAAGGTAGCTAGCTTTCAGAACAATTACAAACTCATATTGTCTGTCATCAGTGGTTGGTTGAAATTACAAGTAGTGTTAGTGACTGAGTTATAGTGAACTGCAGCAGCAGCCAAGCTTAATGCTGAAGCCTGTTTTGACAATTGTAACGTGATAATTGTCACACTAATGATCGAATTATTAAAAAGTTTCAGCATTTTAAAATAATTGGCTATGTTTCATCTTTCTTAATTTAAATTCCTCACCAAATTCATAAAGGATTGAATTTAATTGAATGTTAATCTGTGCTTACTCTGAGTCCTTACAAGTTTACCCAGTAAGTACATTTCTACTTGGCTTTATTTGAAGCCTGTATTCCTTGTTGCAGTGCTTCTACTTCTGGGATGATTTTAGTTAGTTGAGTACAGCTTCTTCTGTAGCACTGATTCTATCCAAAGAAGCCTCCACTTTTTGAAGTATCATTTAACCAAATGTTGGAATTTGCTTTTTTTTTATTTTTCTGAATCTTTTTAAACTTCCATTACTTCTTATTTGCAAAACCATACAGTTGTTAGATACTACCTCCTTCTATGTGGCTATTCATTGTATATTGTGCCTAGTCTTAGAAGATGAGTTGAAGTAAGGATACTTCCCATATTTTTCATTCGTAGATTTACAGGAAGTTTATGACAATTTTAGCAGAATACACTCTTTCAAATTCTGAAGGTAGTAAGTATAAAATGCAGGGAGGGAAAAATTATTTCCTACATGTACACAAATGTGGCTGCGCTTATGATTCAAAGGACATGACGGTGGTTGGGAGTGGAGTGATGCAGTGTTGTAGTCTATTGCTCTTATTATTCAATTTGTAAATTGAACAAGCAATAGAGGAAACCAAGGATGAATTTGGAAAGGAAGTAGAGGTTCAGGAAGAAGAAATTATAACTTCAAGATATTCCAATGGCATTGTAATCATGTCTCAGACAGCAAAGGACTTGGATGATAGGTTGAATGGAATAGTGTGTCAGCAATGGGATATGAGATGAACATCAACAAAAGTAAAACAAAGGTAATGGAATGGAGCTGAATTAAACCATCAGTAGTTCTGTATTCAAACTAACTGGATTGCAATGATAAAATCATTAAACATTGGGCAAGGAATGATGTTATTGCTCATATGATGCATTTCAGAATTTATCCATCGTCAGATACCTACAAAAAGTCAGATACAAAAATATTTCATAAAGCGTAGTAATGGATGTCTATAGCACTCCACCTGGAACAAACTGTAATACATCTAATCAAAAGTGATTGCTGCATGTAGATGTAATGTTTCCAGTTGTATGTGAAACAAACATTTGCATACTGCTGAGATAATTCTGCAGAGTGCGGAACAAGAATACATCTTTGCCTCCAGGAGGCGCTACAAAATGTATAGTGGTACCAAGGCGCATAAACTACTGTTTATTATACCATGTGCCTGATAGCTATGCACCAACTTATAATAAAAGAAATGTTTTCATTACACAAATGGTAATACTACACAAGAATGCTGAAGAGTAATTTGGTAGATTGCATAACTAATCAGAAAGTACTGAATAGAATTGGGGAGAAAAGAAATTTATTGAAAAACTTGGTGAAAAGAAGGGATCAGTGATACGACATATCCTGAGGCACCAAGGACTAATGGGGTGGGCTGAGATGGAGGGGGGAGGGAGTAAAAACTGTAGAGGGATACCTAGGCAAGAGTACAGTAAGCAGGTTAAAATAGATGTAGAATATAGTCGTCATTCGAAGATGGAGATATTTGCACAGTATAGGATAGTGTGGATAGTTTGATAGGGCAGTGTCTCCTTGTTCATAAACAGTGTGTTGGATAGAGCGAGCTGCAATCTATGATTGTTTGCTGATGTTTCAGTTGTACGTGGTGGGAATATTTTGTCAGTGACTGTAGAGGGAGTCAGGATGGCATGAACAGAATCTATATTGAGTGTGATGAATGGCAGTTTTGATTTAAATGTGGGTGCTGCAGATGGATAGAAGTAGTACTCTTGTAATGTCCAATTAGTGTATTTATGGGTTTCTGCTTGACTCAGTCTTGTCCATTAAATACCTAGGCATGTTGTTGTTGTTGTTGTCGTTGTTGTTGTCTTCAGTCCAGAGACTGGTTTGATGCAGCTCTCCATGCTACTCTATCCTGTGCAAGGTTCTTCATCTCCCAGTACCTACTTGTTGTAAAATGACAAGTCAGTTCATTAGTTTCATCTTCTGTGGCTCATTTGCACAATAAATCATAAAGATCTGGCCTGAGTCATTTTACATACACATTGCAAATTAATTTGTAAATATGGCTACACGCTGAACATTTATTTTTATTAAATCTATAGATGTGAGTTAGTAATTCCTATCAACTACCTTTTACACATTACAACAATAGAAATTCTTCCATGGAATAGAAGGATTTGTCAAGGAGAAACTTTTCAGTTTGTTTTCAAATTTTACTTGTTTGTCTGTCAGACATTTTATATCACTGGGTAAGTTATCAGTAATATTAGTTGCAGCATTGTGAACCCCTTTTTGTGCTAAAGACAGCCTTAATGTGGAGTAATGAATGCCATTTTTCATTCTGGTATTGTAATTATTTACATTGTTGTTCCTCATGAATTACAGAGGATTATTTACAACAAATTTCATGATTTAATAAATATACTTTGAAGCAGTAGTCAAAAGAATTATTTACATCATTGTTCCTCTTGAACTGCAGTGGATTTTTTCTATGAATTTCATGATCAAATAAATATACTATGTGATCAAAAGTATCTGGACACCCCCAAAAACATAAGTTTTTCATATTAGGTGCATTGTGCTGCCAGGTACTCCATATCTGTGACCTGAGTAGTCATTAGACATTGTGAGAGAACAGAATGGAGCGCTCAGCAGAAGTCACAGACTTCGGATGTGGTCTGGTGATGTACACAAGATTTCAACACTCTTAAACCTCCCTAGGTCCACTGTTTCTAATGTGATAGTGAAGTGGAAACGTAAAGGGACGCGCACAGCACAAAAGCGTACAGGCCAACCTCGTCTGTTGACTGACAGACTGCCGACAGTTGAAGAGGGTCGTAATGTGTAATAGGCAGGCATCTATCCAGACCATCACACAGAAATTCCAAACTGCATCAGGATCCACTGCAAGTACTATGTCAGTTAGGTCAGTTAGACAGGAGGTGAGAAAACTTGGGTTTCATGGTTGAGCGGGTGCTCATAACCCACACATCGTGGCATTAAATGCCAAACAACACCTCGCCTGGTGTAGGGAGCATAAATGTTGGATGATTGAATACTGAAGAACCGTTGTGTGGAATGATGAATCACGGTACATAATGTGGCGATCTGATGGCAGGGTGTGGGTATGGCGAATTCCCGTTGAATGTCATCTGCCAGTGTGTGTAGTGCCAACAGTAAAATTCGGAGGCGGTAATGTTATGGTGTGGTCATGTTTTTCATGGAGGGGGCTTGCACCCCTTGTTTTGTGTGGCACTATCACAGCACAGGCCTACATTGATGTTTTAAGCACCTTCTTGCTTCCCACTGTTGAAGAGCAATTTGGGGATGGCAATTGCATCTGTCAACATCATCGAGCACCTGTTTATAATGCACGGCCTATGGCGGAGTGGTTACATGACGATAACATCCCTGTAATGGACTGACGAGCACAGTGTCCTGACCTGAATCCTGCAGAACACTTTTGGGATGTTTTGGAACGCCGGCTTTGTGCCAGGCTTCACTCACCGACATTGATAACTCTCCTCAGTGCAGCACTCCGTGAAGAATGGGCTGCCATTTCCCAAGAAACCTTCCAGCACCTCATTGAACCTATGCCAATGAGAGTGGAAGCTGTCATCGAGGCAAGGGTGGGCCAACACCATATTGAATTCCAGCATTACTGATGGAGGGTGTCAGGAACTTGTAAGTCATTTTCAGCCAGGTGTCCAGATACTTTTGATCACATAGTGTGTTTAAGAAATGATTACAGTGGCTACTTGTCCTGTCTTCCTGTCTCCCATTTCACTGCATTCCATATAGTCTTTAAGTATGTTGTCAGAATTACTGATTTCCGACATTTGCAGATGTTGCTTGATGTTTAAAAACTTTTCTCAGTAATTTTGAGTAGTTTTTGTAGTGAGCAACTACTGCATGATCTCTACTTGTTTTTGCCAGCAGATACATTTCACTTTTCTTCTCACAAGATACTTCAATCACTCTAGTGAGCCAAAGTCTTTACGTGGCTGTTTAATGTCCTTCCTTGTTAGCATTTGGAAATCTGTTTTCAAATAATGATATAAATGTATCATGAAATATATTAAATTTTATGCTAGCATTTAGTTCATTATAAATTTCATTCCTGGTCATCTCTTGTATCTTAGTCTTAAAAAAATTGTCCTGGAGACATTAATTATTCTAACAGATATCCACTGAGGCGCATCTTTTCTGTAAGGTGCTATCTTATCCATCCTCACTAACTGCGCATCGTAGAGAGCATTTGTTACATGGTAAAGAGTTACTGTCTTGCTCTGAGCTTTACCAAAGAGAACAGTATCCATTTGGCTCCTACTGTCTTTATGCATCTGTGCTGCAAAAGTTAATTATTGAGATCAAATTCTAGGATCCAAATAAGGTTTACAGACCACTTTTCATATCAGAATTCTGTAGAAAATCTGCAGTGAAATCATCACAGACTATTAACTGCTTGCTGCTGTTTGATTTGTAGCACAGTAAGGAGTCCTGATTCCTCATAAACAGATCAAAATTCCCCAGTGGGAATCTGTATACAGTTACAGTTAATAGTGAACTATTTTTCAGTATTAATTCACAAGCATGTGCTTGTATGAGCTAATCACTGCAAAATCTATTTGTGTTAGTGTTTTTGAAATTGTGTTCTGTTTTAATATATGTAACAACTCCTCCTTTTTCTGTATTAGTTTTGTATGAGTAAGCTGCTAGAGTGTACTCTTTTACATGTGGTTTATCTAACACTGTGGTTATGTAGTGCTCAGGGAGACACAGGATGTCTGTTTTCAGAGCTCTCTAAATTTTCCAAACAGACCAGAAAGTACCTTATCACTCAGTCCTCTAATATTGGGGTGAAATAAGTTAACCTTACTTTTCTGTGCATTATTGTTTGTGGGGCACTTTTGTTATTTTGACTTCTCTCAAAAGGATGCCTAAATCGTGATTCTAACCTAAAAATGATACTTCTGTGTTGCCAGTAATGACAGGGATCTTGCTTTGTGTGATGGCGGCCCCCCATACATTTTGTGCAAAAAGCTCATCCAATCTATCTTTCAGTCTCCCGTTCAGGTGTAGGCCATGTTTAGTATAGGCAGCACTGCACTCGTGTGAATTTCAGTCAGCAGCAGTCTACTCAACGCATTGTTCACATGGCTGACAGTGCTGTTAATCCAAGGACGGTCATGACATTGTCCACAAAACTCACATTTGTGTGTAGCTGCTACTTCTATTTTGTGCAGGTCATCCCTAATGCTGTGATTATTGTCCTTAGCGAGGCTGTTGCCGGCTCCACCTGTTACAGTAACCTGATCCTCTTTTCCAAAGTATGTGCACAGGTTCCTTATGTTCTCTTCCACCTCTAGCATTTGGCATTTGGCGTCACAATACTTGTGCTTCTAGATCTACATACATACTCCACATGGCACCATACAGTGCATGGGAGATGGGAGAGAGCACACTGTATACTAATACTAGTCATTTCCTTTCCTGTTCCACTCGCAAACAAAGCGAGAAAAACACAACTGTATATATGCCACTGCACGAGCCTTAAACTCTCTTATGTTCTTGGTTATTTGACATCTATTTTGGTGGCAGCAGCATCTGGGTAATACTTGTGTGTTGTTGAAACCTACTTATAACAAATCTAGCAGCTCACTTCTGAATTGCTTCGATGTCTTCCTCCGATCCTACCTGGTACAGATCCCAGACATTCAGCAGTATTCAGTAATGGTTCACACTAGCATCCTATATGTGGTCTGCCTTATGAGTAAACCACTTTCCTAAACTTAAACTTCTCACCATAAACCGAAGTCAACCACTCACTTTCCCTACTACAATTCTTACATGCTCATTCCATTTCATATCGCTTTGCAATGTTACATCTACATATTTAATCAACATGACTGTGATGAGCAGCACACTGGTAGGGCTGTTTATGAACATTATGGATTTGTTTTTCCTACTAATTTGCATTAACTTGTATTTTTCTACTTTAGAGCTAGCTGCCATTCATCACACCAACTACAGATCTTGTCTGTCATCTTGTATCTTCCTGCACCAATGACACCTGCCTGTACACCACAGCACCATTGGCAAACAGCCACAGATTGTTGCTCACCCTGTCCGCCAGATCGTTATAGATATAGATAACAACAGAACTCCTATCATGCATTCCTGGGGCACTCCTGATAATACACTTGTCTCTGATGAACACTTGAAATTGAGGACAACATACTGCATTCTATTGCTTAAGAAGAGTGTGAGCCACTCACATATCTGGGAACCTATTTTGTATGCTCATATCATCGTTAACAGTGAGCTGTGGGGCACTGTGTCAAATGCTTTTTTAAACCTAGAAATATGGAATCTGCTTATTGCCCTTCATCCGTGGTTTGGAATATATTGTGAGAAAAGGACATGTGGAGTTTCACACAGCTGTTGCTTTCTAAAGCTGTGCTGATTCGTGGACAGAAGCTTTTCTATCTCAAAGAACATTTTTGTGTCTCTGTTCTTTTGCACTCCTTATATCCTGGAGAAACTTGTGCTTTTTTTCCAGTTGCTTGGGACACTGTTGGTTGAGGGATTCACAATAAAAGCAAACTACATAAGGGGCCAGTGCCATAGAATATGCTTTGTAAAACTGAGTTGGGATCCACCTGAACTTAGTTACTTATTTGTTTTCAGCTCTTTCAGTTGTTTCTTTATGCCAAGGGTGCTTATTACAATGTCCTCCTTACGGGAGTGTATGTGATAGTCAAATGGTAGTATGTTTGTACAATTCTTGTGCATGAACAATTTCTTAAGTGCAAAATTTAAAACTTTTGCATTCCTTTTGCTGTCTTCTACTGCCATACCTGACTGGTTAATGAGAGACTGCATAGAAGCCTGAGAGCTGCTTAGCGATTTAATGTAGGACCAGAATTTTCTCGAGTGTGGCAGAATTTTTTCTAAGGTATGACAGTGGTAGTTGTATGCTTCACACATCAATCTTTTTAGAGCCGCACAAATATCTATTAACTTTTCCCTGCACATTTGCACATTCTCTTCTGAATAGAGAGTGCAACAGCCTTTGCTTCCTCAGCATTTTCCGAATTTTGTTGTTAAACCATGGTGGATCTTTTCCATCCATCAGTCGTACTGGAACTAAGTGAGATTAGTTCATTGTCTAAATGGAATGCTAACAACTGCTTATCTGCACTTTCTAGCAGAAAAGCTCTCCTAGCCTTCTTGATTAGTTTATTAACTTAACCACAGTAACTATGATATGATCACTAATCCCTGACCCTACACTGCTGCTGTTGATAAGGTCAGACCCGTTTGTAGCTACAGTGTCTAAAATGTTTCCAATGTGCATGAGCTGTCTAACTAGCCAATCAAGACTGTTTACTGAAAATGTGTTCAAAAGTACTTCGCAAGACTGTCTGTGTGTACCCTTTGCTATGGATCCATAGACATCCCGGTGTATACATTCTTGTTTAGAGTAACTTCCAACTAATATTACATGTTCATGATACATCTGCACTACCGACCATAGACTTTCTCCGAATGACCCTAAAACTGTGATAGCAGAAGCGAGTGAATGGTAAAAGCATCCAGCAATTAACTTGATTTCATGTAGACCCCTAATATATATCAGGATAACTTCACTGTCACTCTGAAATTCGACGTCAGTAGATACAATATTTTTGTCAACTGCAGTGAACTTGTGACTTGACATCCTGTCCCTGATTTGCCGTGTGTCATCTGGCCCATGCCCCTCCCATGGCTACTACTTAGATGCAAGGCTCATTTGTTCCTACCCTCATTTGCTAGAAGTCCACTGCACCTTACTGTGAGCTGCAGCAGATGAGGCTCTTCCCCTCGTACTTCAGGTAAAAAGTCAAATTTATTCGATACTGTAAGCTCAAATGTAGATGAAGAAGTTGAAGAGCTGTTCTGTTTTTGCCTATTGCTTTTGACCGTTATCCAGTTCCCATGATCTTTTTCCCTCCTTTACCCCATCTAGTCCAAATTTCATGTGTTCTAATTTGGCCTGAAGGGCACAAATCTGTGCCTCCAGTGATTCTTTTGTCTTTATAGAGTCTATAGTTCCATGGCAGAGCCTCATTGAGTTCAACATACGTTTCGTGACTACAGTCACCCAAGTGAAATTCCATTCTACAATCTACACATACCTCTCCCTCTCTGAGTACCTTGTGGCAACATCCATACTTATCGTGTATTGCAATACAGATTACATGTTTAAAACTAGAATTAAATCACTTAACAAACTTAATGCTTCATGAATTTTTGTTATTTATAAACCGCAAAATTAGTCAAATGGTTAGCGATTAAGATGTGATGTAATGTAAAAAGTCAATTATTTCCGCTTACAACAAGAACTCGGTACTCACTTAACTACAGTAGCTTTTAATTAACTTATTCACAGTAGAAATCCCCCCTGCGGGTCCGGGAGTTAGAATAGGCCCGAGGTCTTCCTGCCTGTCGTAAGAGGGAACTAAAAGGAGTCCATCCCCCTCAAGGGGGTAGTTAGCGCCTGCGTCCGGAGACAGACGGTCCCACGACCTATATTTGTGGTCTTTTTTGTTTTTCACTTCTAGTTTCTTCCTTCTTTGGTTGGTTCCTTTCTTTGTTCTTCTCCATCTCACTGTCTTCCTTACTCTTTCCCTTGCCTTCTTCTCCTTGCCTTCTTCTCCTTGCCTTCTTCTCCTTGCCTTCTTCTCCTTGCCTTCTTCTCCTTGCCTTCTTCTCCTTGCCTTCTTCTCCTTGCCTTCTTCTCCTTGCCTTCTTCTCCTTGCCTTCTTCTCCTTGCCTTCTTCTCCTTGCCTTCTTCTCCTTGCCTTCTTCTCCTTGCCTTCTTCTCCTTGCCTTCTTCTCCTTGCCTTCTTCTCCTTGCCTTCTTCTCCTTGCCTTCTTCTCCTTGCCTTCTTCTCCTTGCCTTCTTCTCCTTGCCTTCTTCTCCTTGCCTTCTTCTCCTTGCCTTCTTCTCCTTGCCTTCTTCTCCTTGCCTTCTTCTCCTTGCCTTCTCTCGTCTCCGCTTCGGCGTTTGAGTCAGTCTGTCCTCTCTCTCTTCCTTTTCCTCTTCTTCCTTCCTCCCTGTGCGCGCCTGAAGGCCGACCCACGCATTCGCACGCGTAGCCGGTGACGGGGTAACGCGTAATTCCCCGCCCTGGGTAGACAAGTAAGGCACGCACGTACCCCCTGGTAAAGGCCAGGCCCAGGGAGGGGTGATTGCCTGAGCTGATACCTTCTGACCATGCCGATTGGTCCCTCCGTCTGTTTCTTGGGAGGTGTGACCTGAGGTGTAAACATTCACCTAAGGCGGGAGTGCCCCATAAGGAAGGAGCGCGCCATCGGAGACGCTGGCAATTATGGGGGATTCCTCCGCAATGGATTTTTCTTCTTCTCTCTCGACTTCTGCCCACAAACGGAAACATGACCAGCCCCAGTGACAAAAGTACTACCGCCTACCCCACAGTTCCTCGTCATTTCTCGATCTGAGGACAGGAAAGGATTTTTCCTGTCAACCCTTTCATTATCCAGAAGGGCGTAGATGCCATAGCTGGTACTGTTAAGTCTCGTACGAGGTTGCGTAATGGTACCTTGTTACTAGAAACTGAGAGCGCCTTTCAGGCACAAAAACTGCTTCGAGCCACACTCCTGTACACGTTCCCTGTCCGGGTGGAGGCTCACCGAACTTTGAATTCGTCTCGTGGTGTGGTCTATACTAGATCCCTCGACGGATTGACTGACGAGGAGATTCAGTCTTTCCTCGCTGAGCAGGGCGTGACGGCTGTCCATAGGGTCATGAAAAAGGTCAACAATGACCTTGTACCGACCCGGACACTTTTCTTGACCTTTGATAGTGTTAAGCTGCCATCGCGCATCAAAGCGGGCTACGAGGTTATTTCTGTTCGCCCCCATGTCCCGACACCTACGCGCTGCTACCAGTGTCAGCGTTTCAATCACACTCGACAGTCTTGTTCCAATGCGGCTAAATGTGTCACTTGTGGCAGGGATGCCCTTGAGGGTGACTGTCCACCTCCGTCTCCTCGTTGTGTGAACTGTCAGGGTGACCATGCAGCATCCTCCCGCGACTGTCCCGTCTATAAGGAAGAATGCTGTATCCAAGAAATTCGGGTCAAAAAGAAAGTGTCCACCTCGGCTGCTCGCAAGCTATTGGCTAGTAGGAAGCCCACGCTGCTCCCAGCGGGGAAATACAGTACTGTCCTCGGACTACCAGGGAGGTGGCAACCCAGACATGTGATCTGACCTTCAGCACCACGGTCGTCCGTTCGGCCAGTGCTAAGATCGCGCGGTCGACGTCTCCTCTTCCTCCCATCACCCCACAGACACCAGCCCCTTCATCAGCTTCTGCTAAGACGAAGACCCGGAAGTCAGATGCACGGGCCTTCAAGAAGGAACCGTCCCATGCAGACTTCCTACGTACCTCGACCTCCCAGCCATCGACCGGTACTTCCACCAAACGACCTTTCAAGAAGGCTCATAGGAAGCACAGTTCTCCTTTTCCGCCTCGGCGCATTTCTTCTCCTGCGCCACCCAGCGGTTGCCGCCCCAGGCCGTCATCCGTTTCGCCTGGCCGCACCGCCGGTAGCTGAACATCTGGCCGTTCACCGGCGAAGGAAGCTCCCCCTCCCGGCCATCTTACCAAGATGGCCGATGAACCTATAGAACCAATGGACGATGACTGTCTGCCTGCTGATAGCGGCGGCAGTGCTCACTCGAAGCCAGGCCCTCAGCGGCCTTCGAGGTGACCCCTTCTTTTATCTTCCTTTTCTTCTTACGATGGCACTTATTCACTGGAATAATCGCAGCATTCGCTCCAACCGAGAGGACTTGAAGTTGCTGCTCCGCTTGCACCGTCCGCTCGTCGTAGCCCTCCAGGAAACGAAGCTACGCCCATGCGATCAAATTGCCTTGGCACACTACACCTCTGTGCGTTTTGACCTACCCCCTGTGGTAGGTATCCCGGCTCATGGAGGGGTTATGTTGCTGGTCCGGGATGATATTTACTACGATCTCATCACGTTGCACACTGGCCTGCAGGCAGTTGCCATCCGAATTACTCTCCCCACTTTTACATTTTCCATTTGTACCGTTTACACTCCATCATCGTCTGCCGTTACCAGGGCAGACATGGTGCAAATTATTGCTCAGCTACCTGCACCGTTTTTGTTAACTGGAGACTTCAATGCCCACCATCCCCTTTGGGGCTCTCAAGCATCCTGCCCGAGGGGCTCCCTGTTAGCAGACCTTTTCAACCAGCTCAATCTTGTCTGCCTCAATACTGGCGCCCCTACTTTTCTTTCGGACACATCCCTCACCTATTCCCATTTAGACCTCTCTATATGTACTACCCAACTTGCACGCCGGTTTGAATGGTATGCACTTTCTGATACATATTCAAGCGACCAGTTCCCGTGTGTTATCCATCTCCTGCATCATACCCCCTCTCCGTGCTCATCTAGTTGGACCATCTCCAAAGCAGACTGGGGGCTCTTCTCTTCCAGGGCGACCTTTCAGGACCAAACCTTCACAAGCTGCGATCGTCAGGTCGCACACCTCACGGAAGTCATTCTCACTGCTGCTGAATATTCCATCCCTCACCCTACTTCTTCTCCACGTCGCGTACCGGTCCCCTGGTGGACCGCAGCATGTAGAGACGCTTTACGTGCTCGTCGACGTGCTTTACGCACCTTTAAACGCCACCCTACAGTGGCGAATTGTATCAATTATAAACGATTACGTGCACAGTGTCGTCATATTATTAAAGAAAGCAAGAAAGCCAGCTGGGCTGCTTTCACAAGCACCTTCAACAGTTTTACTCCTTCTTCTGTTGTCTGGGGTAGCCTGCGCCGGCTATCTGGCACTAAGGTCCACTCACCAGTTTCTGGCTTGATGGTCGCGAATGACGTCCTTCTGGCCCCTGAGGATGTCTCCAATGCCTTTGGCTGCTTTTTCGCAGAGGTTTCGAGCTCCGCTCATTACCACTCTGCCTTCCTCCCCCGCAAACAGGCAGAAGAGGCTAGGCCACCTAACTTCCGCTCCTCGAATCGTGAAAGTTATAGTGCCCCATTCACCATGCGGGAACTCGAAAACGCACTTGGGCGGTCACGGTCCTCCGCTCCAGGGCCTGATTCTATTCATATTCAGATGCTGAAGAACCTTTCTCCTGCGGGTAAAGGTTTTCTTCTTCATACTTACAATCGCATCTGGATTGAGGGACATGTTCCCGCATGCTGGCGCGAGTCTATTGTTGTCCCGATCCCTAAGCTGGGGAAGGACAAGCACTTGCCTTCCAGTTATCGACCCATCTCGCTTACCAGCTGTGTCTGTAAAGTGATGGAGCGAATGGTTCACTCTCGTTTGGTTTGGCTGCTCGAGTCTCGACGCCTACTTACCAATGTACAATGTGGATTTCGTAGGCGCCGGTCAACTGTTGACCATCTGGTTACCTTGTCGACCTTCATTATGAATAACTTCTTGCGGAAGCGCCCGACCGTGGCTGTGTTCTTTGATTTGGAGAAGGCTTGCGACACCTGTTGGAAGGCGGGCATTCTCCGCACCATGCATACATGGGGCCTTCGCGGTCGCCTCCCTCTTTTTATTCGTTCCTTTTTAATGGATCGACAGTTCAGGGTACGTGTGGGTTCTGCCCTGTCAGACACCTTTCGCCTGGAGAATGGGGTGCCACACGGCTCAGTTTTGAGCGTCGCTCTCTTCGCCATAGCGATCAATCCAATAATGGATTGCCTCCCAGCTGATGTATCTGGCTCCCTTTTCGTGGACGATTTTACCATCTATTGCAGCGCGCAGCGTACATGTTTCCTGGAGCGCTGTCTTCAGCGTTCTCTTGACCGTCTTTACTCCTGGAGTGTCGCCAATGGCTTCCGTTTTTCTGCCGAGAAGACGGTCTGTATTAACTTCTGGCGCTACAAAGAGTTTCTCCCACCGTCCTTACGACTCGGTCCCGTTGCTCTCCCATTCGTGGAGACAACAAAATTTTTAGGTCTTACATTTGACAGGAAACTTAGCTGGTCTCCACATGTATCATATTTGGCTGCCCGTTGTACCTGTTCTCTAAATGTCCTCCGTGTTCTCAGTGGTATGTCGTGGGGAGCGGATCGAACCGTCCTACTTCGTCTATATCGGTCGATCGTCCGCTCCAAGCTGGATTATGGGAGCTTCGTATACTCCTCTGCACGGCCATCCATCTTACGCCGCCTCAACTCCATACAACATCGGGGTTTACGACTTGCGATCGGAGCGTTTTATACTAGTCCCGTCGAGAGTCTTCATGCTGACGCTGGTGAATTGCCACTGACCTACCGGCGCGATATACTGCTATGTCGGTATGCCTGTCGACTACTGTCAATGCCCGACCACCCGTCTTATCGTTCCTTTTTTGATGACTCTCTCGACCGTCAATACGGGTTGTATGTCTCTGCCCTGCTACCCCCAGGAGTTCGCTTTCGTCGCCTCCTTCAACACCTTAATTTTTCACTCCCTGCAACCTTTAGAGTGGGCGAGAGCCACACGCCACCTTGGCTCCAGGCTCAGGTTCGCGTTCACCTTGACCTCAGTTCGCTCCCAAAGGAGGTTACCCCCGGTTCGGTCTACCACTCCTGTTTTGTCGAACTTCGTTCGAAGTTCATTAATATGACCTTCATTTATACAGATGGCTCTAAGACCAATGACGGGGTCGGGTGTTGTTTTATTGTCGGGGCACAAAGTTTCAAATACCGGCTCCATGGCCATTGTTCGGTCTTCACAGCTGAGCTCTTTGCCCTCTACCAGGCTGTTCTTTACATCTGCCGCCACCGACATTCTGCTTATGTCATCTACTCCGATTCCCTGTGCGCCATCCAGAGCCTCAGTGATCCGTACCCGGTTCACCCTTTCGTGCACCGGATCCAACGCTCTCTTCAGCAGCTGGTGGACGTCGGTTCTCAGGTTAGCTTTATGTGGGTTCCTGGCCATGTCGGTATCCCTGGGAACGAAGCTGCAGATGCCGCAGCCAAGGCTGCGGTCCTCCAGCCTCGGACAGCTTCTTGTTGTGTCCCTTTGTCAGATTGTAGCAGGGTCATTTGTCGGCGCATTTTATCGCTGTGGCATGCCGATTGGGCTGCACTTAGAGATAACAAGCTTCGGGCCGTGAAACCTCTTCCCGCGGCTTGGACGTCCTCCTCACGCCCTTCTCGGCGGGAGGAGGTAGTTTTGGCCCGGTTACGAATTGGACACTGCCGGTTCAGCCATCGCCATCTGCTGACGGCTGCGCCGGCGCCGTTCTGCCCATGTGGGCAATTGCTGACGGTCCGCCACATTTTAACGTCCTGTCCGGATTTTGACACACTGCGTCTTGATCTTGGCCTGCCATGTACTCTCGATGCCATTTTAGCGGATGACCCATGAGCAGCTGCTCGCGTTCTTCATTTTATCAACTTAACAACCCTCTCTAAGGACATTTGATTATGCTGTTTTTTAATCCTATGCCTGTCAGTCTGTGTTTTATAGTGTTTTCCGTTTCGTTGCTGTTTTAAACTTGTGACTCGCGGTGCATTCCTAACGTAGTCTGGGCGCTAATGACCGTTGAAGTTGTGCGCCCTAAAACCACAAAAAAAAAAAAAAAAAAAAAAAAAAAAAAAAAAAAAAAAAAAAACCACAGTAGAAATGCAACTTCAATGTACAAACTTTATGTAAACAAACTACTAATGCAAAAATTTCTGAATCAAACAATTTAAGATTTGTTCGAAGATATTTCAGGATTACAGCCAGTCGTCATTAACTTCATTCTACAATATTTCAATTGGACACCTGCCAGTCATCTTCAGGTGAGCCATTGAAGACTGTGAAGACGTTCTCCACCCTGCCTTATGTAGCGTGCTCTTAGTACTGCTGTGCATGCGTCATTGTCACAGTGACAGAAGGACCAGACCGCCCGGCGGCAGCGCCTTCGCTGGTGGAACTACAAGGATCAGCTATCCTTGCAGTTCCACCAGCGAGGGTGCTGCCACTTGGCAGTGCGGCCCTTCTGTCACAGTGACTCTTATGTATGCGCAATAGTAGCATCAGCACACTATATAAGTTGGAGTGGAGAAAGCCTTCGTCAGTCTTTGATGGCTCACCTGAAGATGACTGGCAGGTGTCCAGTTGAAATATCATGGAATGAAGTTTATGATGATCGGCTGCAATCTTGAAATCTCTTTGAGCATTTAATTTGCTGGGAAAATTTTAAATTTCATAATTTAAGATTCATACTACTGTCTGGAAATATGAACTTAATAATGATGGATATGCTGTACTTAAATTTATGGAAAGAAAAAGAGCAGAAATAATGGGATTCTTTAAGTTAACTGCACAAAAATGTAAACAAAGGTATGACTACAACCTGACATTATGATTTTTTTTTTCAGTTCTTTCTGGAATAATATGTAAAGATACCTCTAACAGTAAGCTTAAAAAGCTGTTATTACAGTAGAAACAACTTATCTTCATGAGAGTGCAAAAACTCACATGCACAGGACACCAAAATATCACATAACATCAGTTGCAGAGAAGGTGAATGGCCAAATACAGTTTATTGGTAGAGTTGTGGTGAAAATGATGTGCAGTTATAAAGGATACAATTTCCATAACATTTTTGCAACCTATTCTTGAATACTGCTAGTGTATTTGGATTCTCACCAGGTTTGATTAAAGGTAGACAACAAAGAATTCAGAGGTGTGCAGCTAGATATGCTACTGGTTGATGTGATCAGTACAAGGGTGTTGAGGAATGGGAATGCATGGAGGGAAGATGATCTTTTTACAAAATGCTATTGAGGAAATTTAGAGAACTGCACGTGAGAGAGACTATGAAAAGATTCTTTTGTCTCTGTGTTGATCTTATATAAAGAGCATAAGGAAAAAATAAGAGAGATTAGGACTTTCAGAGAGGCATTGAAGCAATTGTTTTCCTTACAACTTAAAAGGAAAGGGAATGACTAGCAGTAGTACAAACTAGTGTTCCTCACTGTCCTCTGCAGGGTGTGTGGAGTATTTATTATATGTGCATGTAGATGTCATAAGTCTCGTAGCCCAGATATCGTTTTATCTTTATAGTAGTTAAGTAAAACACTGTTATTTTAAAATTGGATACACAGATAGCTGTCAGCTGGTGGCACATTTGGTTGCAATTGTTTTCCCTGATTGCATCTTCTAGATATGTCTTTAATGAGCTGGCTATATGTAGTGGAGAAAATCTCTCAACTGCTATGTCACTCCAGCTGAGTAGACAGGATTAAGATATGAAATTCCTCAGCTGGTGATTTCCCCCATATATCCTGCAGTGCAACCAACACTTGTCTCTAGATGATGATGATGATGATGATGATCAAAATATGCAGAATATTGTGCAGAATGTGGACATCATGTCCATTTACAGCAGCAAGGGAAGATAATTGCACCCTGCTTGCTATCTGACTCTGTGATCATGCAAGGACGTGACATTTCTCATAAGTAGCATAAAACTATTATGAGATGCAGACAGTAACAGTGTCCTTTCTCTGGCCCGCATTTACCTCACTGTGGCTGGTTATGTGGACTAAGCAGCTTCATTTCACAAAGCTGGCCGGGTGGTCTAAGGATAGTGCCATCTGGGCATGAAGAAGATTGTGTTCTGACATGTCCCTATCTTTGGAGCATGCTATGGATGCATGTTCTGTTTTGATGAAAAGACCTGCCATTTTGTGGTGTCTATCGCTTACTGAATTCAGTGAAACATTCTTTACTTGATTGTTTTATACACTGGTGAGAGCACAGTCTTAGTTTTATTAGTGACAGATTGCAATTTTATTATGTGGTAGGATGTGTGCATATGAAATTTAAATTGTTGTGTTTTGAGGGACTCAATCTAACAAAATTTTGACAAACTGTTTTGTGATCTACTAACAGCTTAAATTTATGCTTTTAGGAGTTTTATGTTGTGTATAATGTGAATTTTAGTACAAATTTTAAATATTGCTGTGTGTGTGTGTGTGTGTGTAAATATCATGAATATCACTGAAATAGCAGATTATTGTCTAGTATATTAGCAAAAGATCGAGGCAGTAAAGATACAGAATATCATAACCACGTGTCCCATTTTCATACTTTATTTTCTATTTTTGCTTGGTGAAGGTTCCAGCAACTGGCAAACGTCGTCAGTTGGCAGCAACAAATATTAACATGCGCAAATATGCCAGTGTAGAGTCCAAGCAGAGTCATTTGAACATGACTTTGAAACCAGTAACTAAGAAAATTGTTGGTGCCACGTTGGAGGCAACACTATTTTGTGTTCTTGTCCGGGAAGGGAAAGCCACGTAAGTATTTGAATTAATGTGTCTGGCACATGCTACTTTACTGTTTCATAATGTATGTGTTATTGCATGTGAAATGAGAGCATCACATGTTGTGCCAGCATATAATTCAACATGTTTCCATTTTTTCAAAATAAACACTGCAAATTATAGTACCAAAATGCTGTCTCACATTCTCTAGTTTCCTGAGCATATGAAGGCAAAATAAATGGAGTTAATAGGAGTAATGATTTAATTTGCAACATGTAAACAATGGACACTGGAAATTTTTCTTGTTTCTGTGTAGTATTTCCAAGCTGGAATAAGAGATCATATACACATTGGACATTGTGTGAATATTATGTTATGCAGATGTGTTTGAAAATGAAACCTTGTATTAGAGAAATTTGGCGTATGCCAGCATGCAGCAAATGTCTACATCATCCTATATATAGAAAGAGAATGGAAAGTTGCTGTTCTCTTTCTTGTAATGTTTGTTTTGTGTTGTTTGTATGCATGAGAAAATGGAATGAAAACATGCTTTTCTCAGAATTCACAGTTCTTTAATTGTCTTTGTTCACTGCATGCAGCATGTGTAATGTTCTCCCATTCACAGAATTTTATAGATATATGTTCTATATTGTTCTGAATATATCACAAATCACTGTACTACCTTTGTTTTAAGACAGCTTATCCTCAATTTATTATAATTATAGTAATTGGAATTCCTTCATGCTCGTAAGCTCTACAATTATAAGAATGTTTATTGGACAGTAAACTAGTTTCCTACTCTGTTCTGAGAAATATCTCTTATAATAAGTAACTTCCATGATTTTGTATTATGTACACAATGCTTTGTGTTGACAACTGTAAAACTATCTTTAGTATATGAGTAAAGTGGCAGATCATCCACACTTATTCAAACTGTAACATTTGTACAGTATTCAAAGTAATGCATTTCTGTTTTCATACATGTCAACCTAGGTAGACACACGAAGTGTTTCTGTATGTGGTGAGTACAACATATTATGACAGAACTTTTTTTACACTACTAAGTTTGCTGTATCCATTGTTTCTCGAGAATGGTGAAACAATTATGTCATCTTTCCTTCCTGTGCTGCAGTGTGTGATCACTGTAGTTTTGTGCAATATGAATGTTACAGACTGACTATGTGTTTCATATACAGTTAAGTGTTTATAATCTCAGTGCCCATACGTGAGAAAAATATAATTGATCAATATTTTAATACTATTCAGAGATGAAGATATGCAGAGTATGGCGAGCCTGATGAGTATGAGTGACATAGCACCTCTTGAAGATTTTGAGGATGAGGAGGAAGGTGAGTTAAAAGTGGAATGTAGATATAGGAATATTTCTTATGGAACAGTACGGGTGGCGCAGTTAAAAGTAGCCCGCCTTCCCTTTGAATGCAAATGCAATATATTGGCTTCTGAAATAAATGGCTACAACAGTGCAAAGTTTTATGCAATAATTGATGGTTAGCGATCTTCTGTTAACATTTCAGTTTATTTCGTCAGTGAAGGTAGACATTTCTCTTTGCAGTCTGCAAAATGACTTTCTTGGTAGAAGAAAGAAATGAAATTGCGGACACATGTGAAAACAAGTTCTATTAAGGAAACTCGCAAAATTTCCATGCTCAGGTAACAGGATAGAGCCTGTATAAAAACTGGTGCATCTAAGGATCTATACAAAATGTAAAATGACAAAGAATTCCTTAAGTTTGCTCACCAGAAGTTATGGCAAACATTTGCTGGAGGATTATTCAAAGCCCAACGAAATTTACTCATAAACGGGCCCAACAGGCCCATGTCGGCAGCAAGAGTTACTAGCAGATATTGAAAAGTCTAAATTGGAACCCATGTTGTATGATGGCTGAGCAGCAATTAGGGAGGATGATACTCAGAATCACACCGATTATTGCACGTAGCTTTTGAATAACAACAACAATGGTTTGTTAGATTCTTTCCATTACATTGTGAGTGATGAAGCAGGGTTTCATTTTTCTGGTCATATGAATTCACAGAACATGAGGTACTGGGCAATGAAAGATCCTAACATTGTGCATCACCAACCACTCCACAATGGAAAACATCGGTGTTTGGTGCAGTATAGCAGGGACGTGCATCATTGGACTGATATTTTCTTTACGTTGCCTTCAACACGGTTGCATATATGGAAATTTTCATTAAATTTTTTGTTCACCTCACTGAATATGAAAGCTAATAACGCTTCTTCCAGCAAGATGGGGCAACATGCCACGCATCTGAGGCATCTTAGGAACAAGTCCATGATGTCTTCATTGAGTAATGAACTGTCAGCAAATTTTTATGGCCACTACGTTCACCAGATCTAACAACATGTGTGTGTATGTATATATATATATATATATATATATATATATATATATATATATATATATATATAATTTTTTTTTTTTTTTTTTTTTTTTTGGGAGGACACTCGAAGAGACAAATCCACATGCAGTAGAGGAACTGAAAGACATCATCAGCCGTAAAGCTACTGCCATTGATATCTGAACTTGACACAGGGTGTATCCCTGAATATTCTTAGATGTTCATAGCTGTGTACTGAAGTCACTTTCAGCATCTTATATAAGTATATTTTTTCCCTGTATTTTTCATTATAAATAAATGGTAAGTGCATTTTGGCTCTTTGTTTCTGTAATTTCAGTGGATTTCCTTTATACTTACACAGGTTTCTTTTATCTGCGCCACCATGTAGATATGAAATAATTAATAAATGTGTACCGTAAAATTGATTCCTAATGCATACTGAGTTTTTTAGTGTGAATGTGTTTTAGTGTTGTTCATGTTTTGGTGAATCACAAGTTTAACAGGATTACATGTGTTATTGAGATACCATTCATTAAAGGTACATGCGAGTAAATTAATTTATATGTATTGCAGAAATAATGATGACTAAACTATGTTCACACTTTTTGGAGAAATGTTGAAATTGTGAAAGGTCCCTGCTCTTTTGTAAGTTTAATTATACAAAAGAAATTAGATTTCACTTAAAATTGTGTTTGAGACACCATGAAATATTTTGACGCCTTATTCAAAGAGCATGCTATAGCTTGAATTAGAAATGTTACATTAAAACTTTAATAATTTAGCTCTGTTGTGCTTCATTATACACTCTAGGAGACACTGAAACCAGATGCAAATTTGTTCTTAAGATTTTGAAAGTGTGATGGGATTTTTATCTGACGAGAGATCAGAGTCTGTATGTGACAGTGGTAAATTCATGGGTTCCTTTGTGTGTTTGTTCATTTCTTTCTTTTCACAGTACTTTTTCTTTCACCCCATGTAGAGTAGATATGGTCCTATTATCTGATCTGTATAAAATGTGAGAAATTGAATTCTAAAAAATTCAGTCACTTGCTGCTCAGTTATCATTCAGTCGGACGTTTCCGAGTAAAACGTAATGATTGAAGAAGAGTGAGTCCATGAATGTAATCCCCAGGTTCAGTAATAAAGTATCCGACATAGAGAGAGAGAGAGAGAGAGAGAGAGAGAGTGAGTGAGTGAGTGAGTGAGTGAGTGTGTGTGTGTTCGTGTTTTGGTGAATCACAAGTTTAACAGGATTACATGTGTTATTGAGATATCATTCATTAAAGGTACATGCAAGTAAATTAATTTATATTTATTATATTATGGCGCGTGCCATTTATAAGTTAGACTTGACTCTAGCCCAAATATTTATAAGTGTCAATACAATTGAGGCACAGGGTTCTGCTGGCCAAGTGTAACTCTCAGCGCACAGAGAGATTGTACAACAGTTTTAAAAACAACTGCTTGATACTTTCCAAATGGTGAATAACTGTCATAATAGTCAAATAAACTTTCCCTGGATCTGTACTCATTTATTAAAACACATTATCTAGCCCCACAAGGGGTTGCTGCTCTTTGGTGGGTTTGTGCTTGGCTACCACGGGGCCCCAACCTTTGCAGCATCTTTTCCCTTCCATGCTGCATGTGTATCCTCTTGCTGTTCTTTCTCCCGTCCCTTGGGGAAAATGTCTGGGTTGTTTTTGGAAATGTATTCTGCATTTTCAGTAGTCAGTATCAGAATACTCTCCACTGTCCTTTTCTTCTTTCTTCATTCACCTTCTCCTATCCTTCCTCCACTTCGGCGTTTGATGTTCCTCTTTTTCTTCCTCCCTGTGCGCTCCTAAAGATCGGTCCATGCATCTGATGCATAACAGGTGACAGGGTTACGCGCAATTCCCAGCCCTGGGTTGACAGGTAGGGTTTGCGCGTACCCCTGGTATAGGCCAGGCCCAGGGAGGGGTGATTGCCTGAGCTGCTACCTTCCCAAATTGCTGACTGGTCCCTCTATAAGGTGTTCAGGTGGCCTGAGGCATGAACAGTCACTTAAGGTGGGTGTGCCTCATTCTGGAGGGGGATCCCAGTTGGAAGGATCGTGCCATTGGAGATGCTGGCAATCTTGGGGGATTTTCTCGCAGTGAGCCAATCACCTTCAGTCAGTGGCTACGAAACTTAAATGGTATGAGGCTAACGATTCAAAGACCCTCAGAGCTGCTCCAAAGCTCCTTGTGGTTTCATGTATTGAAGACAGCCAGTCCTTTGCTACAATACATCTGTTTATTATTCAGGAAGGTGTTGATGCAGTTGCTGGCTCTGTGAAATCCTGCTCTCATTTATACAGTGACACTTAGCTTTTGGAGACTACTACTGATTCTCAAGCACATCTACTGCTTGCAGCTTCACTCCTCTGTGGCTATCCTGTTCATGTCGAAGCCCATGGGATGCTGAATTCTTCCTGTTGTGTTATTTACACTAGGGTGCTCGATGGTCTGACCGAGGCAGAAATTAGAACGTACCTCTCTAATTGAGGTGTCATTGCTGTCCATTTGGTGATGAAAAATGTAGATGCCTCCTTAGTGCCCACATACTCTCTTTCTCAGTTTTGATAGAGTGGTTCTTCTGTTAAACATCGAAGCAGGTTATAAAGTTATCACAGTCAGCCTGTATACTCTAAACCCGATGCGCTGCTACTAGTGCCATCATTACAACCATACTAGTGTCCTGTCGACACCCAGCCAAATGTGTAACCTGTAGTAGGTGATTGTCTCCTTCTCCCTGCTGCATCAACTGCAGGTACGATGTCAAGTCAGTTGGTAGTGACTGAGGGAACTGTGGCTGCACAAGAGTTCATCACAGGCACCCCGTGTTCTCGTGTGAGAGTATCGTGGTGTCATTTTTTCAACAGGATAGTGCTTGTTCACACATGGTTTGTGGCTGTGGATGTTGAGGCACTCGTGTGGCTATTGAGAGACTCAGATCTCTCCATGATAGAATGTGTGGGACCAGCTTGGATATAAACTCCATTCCAGTGGCAGTATCCAGGATATCAAGGAACAATTAAAACATTCGTGGGGCAGCTTGTTAGCATGTTGTCAATGGCCTTGCTGCAGTGGTAGTACTGGTTCCTGTCAGACTTGGTTAGCACTCGGGTGGGGCACCGTCCGGGTCTGCCGAGTGCTGTTGGCGAGCGAGGTGCACTCAGCCCTTGTGAGGGCACTTGAGGAGCTACTTGATTGAGAAATAGTAGCAACAGTCACGAAAACTGACAATACCTGGGAGAGCAGTGTGCTGACCACATGCCCCTTTGTATCTGCATCCAGTGACTCACAAAGGCTGAGGACAACATGGAGGTTGGTCAGTTCAATTGGGCCTTTAAGGCCTGTTCAGATAGTGTTTTTTTGTTTCAAAAGAGCATAGAACGGCTTTGACATCTTTTCCAACCAAATTAAGGCATGCATCCAGCACAGAGGGGGTGAATGTCATACTGCCAAGTTCCTTATAAATAGGACTCAATTTTGCAATCACTGAAATAGCATCACATGCTCTCTGAATCCATGAAATTAATTTCATTTCATTTCCTTTCTTTGCCCGGCTGTGTGTTGTATCTCTGACTTGACGTGTTTCCAAGATCAGCTTATGGAGTTTAGTTGCTTGATCCTTAGTAGTGTTCTCAGTGTCTACCAATTGGCCATCCAATTTTACTATAGCTTCCAGTATGATATTTACAGCAACTACTTCCATTTCACAACTGATCAGTGAGCCTTCAGTGATGAATTATTCTTTTTGTTTTCTTACTACACCTACCACAAGTCTCGGAAACATAGTGTTATACAAGACAATACACTTTGTCATTTCTATTTCTCAGTTGGAATTTTGCTGCTCTCCACAATATGCATGAAGGCAGAACATTGCTGTTGATATCAGCGTGTGGATAAAGCTGCCGCTTGCTGTTTCACCCTGCCCGGCCGCAGACTGCTGCCGCTTAGTGATACCACAATGTTGCACTGGCAGTTTACTCTTTTCGAAATCACCATTATTTCCAGTTGTCTCCGTGTTTTGTGATGTTGCTTCAAAGATTGTTTGCCGTTGGTAACACATCTCTTTAATCATTTGAATATTGTTCGTACGTCATTCATTACTTGAACCATGACATTGAGCTCATACGCAATTTTATCTTATGCAAGCCTCCTTATTTCAACTTTATGCCACTGCTTTAAAAAAAATGGTAAATGCTTTTAAGCTACTAAATAGCTACCATGGTAAGTCCAAAAAAAATTCCACAGAATCTAAACTTGTTTTATTAAAACCCATTTGTTACTGTACTATTGAGTGTTACCATCATTGTTACCTTGGACATCAAGGTCTGATGATAGCCATAAATGTCTCAAATAATTTGGATTCATCTCGTGCTCCATTGCAATAGGATAAGGAAAGGAAATTATGAAATTTCATTGAGAGAATGGTAGGTGTAGAGGCATACAAGAGAAAAGAGTGGAGCAACTTCATGATTCCAGATGTCATCTGAGAACATTAATCTTCTGTGGGATAAGACTAACTATGCGAAGTTGGATTGCACTTACAATGTCTTCGTACTGTCTCAGCAGTGCTAACATGAATGGAATTAGGAGAGAGGGGAAGGATAGTGGGGAAAGGGGAAGGGTTAATTTGGTATGCGAGGAAATTGATGAATACCAGCAAGCACTGTGGAAAGGTAATGTAGTAAGCTAGTTATTCCCAGACTGGCTAGTGTGTGTGTGTGTGTGTGTGTGTGTGTGTGTGTGTGTGTGTGTGTGTGTGTGTGTGTGTGTGTGTGTGGGGGGGGGGGGGGGGGGAGAGGGGAGGGGGTAAAAAGCTTGAGAGTTGTGGCAGTAGACCGGATTGTCACACTAGTTTATTTATTTATTTATTTTTTTTTTTTTTACTGTATTATTGTAGCCTGCAGCAAAGATTCATAGCAGTTGTCTGATAAGTAAGAAAACTGAGATCTTTAGTTGAAATCGAAATTTGGTAACTCTTTTCCTTGTAGATATTGTAAGTTGGTTTTAGTTGCAAAAGAATGCTGGGCAGTATATGCAGGGGGTTTCAAAACAAATGTACTGGTTTTAGGGCCTTGCAGCTTTTATTACATTAAACTTACAGCTATAAATAATACACAGAATGAAAGAGCAACTCAAACAAGTTTTTCTTGCAAGTGTTTAATGCGAACACCATTCCTCATACAGAATCGTTAGGAGAGCGTCTGGTGTAATTGTTGCAGCACTGCTGTTTCTAAAGTTGGATCAGCTTGTGGCAGAGGCACAGAAACAATATCCTATATGACACACCAAAAGTAAAAATCTCGTGGTGTCAGCTTTTGTGTGAATGCCAGATCATGTGTGAATGTAGAGGTCATGCAGAACAAGTTCTGTCATCTCGGCCCTTGTGTCCAATCCAGTAGTTGTGTACAACGTTGTTTAACCAATCACGCATTTGAGTTTGTCATTGAGGCAGTTCGCTATCTTGCTGCCAAATAAATTTCTGTGCATCAGCTTCATCCAGTTGAGGGAATAGCCATAGTTCTAGCACATCACGATAAGAAACACCAGTTACAGTTGATTCGAAAAAGAAAGGCCCATAAACCTTCTGCCAGGATAAAGCACAAAAAATGTTCAATTTAAAGGAGTGATGTTGCAACTGTACAATCTCTTGGGGATTTGCTGACCGCCAAATGTACTCTTTATGCATTCGCATTTCTACTTTGGGGAAATGTTGATTCATCACTGAAAAAATACAATCCTGAAAAATCTTCATCATGCAGCAACTTTAATTTGCAAAATTGGCACATAAACCATAGTTTGTAAGTTTTAGAGGTTGTAACATCTGCAAACAATAAGGACACAGCTGTAGGCATCTCCTTAAGTCTCCCCACAGACATCACTAGAATTACTAATTTATGACTAGCCTTCTGAATTGATGTCTTGGGGCTATGTGTGAAACACTCTCACTCCTTCAACATGTTCTTCAGTAACTCTGTGTCATTCCATACTTATTTCTTTGTGCACAGGTATACAAACAAAACTGTTTGAGTACCAGTTTCATTTTGTGTATTACTTATAATTGCATGTAATTAATGCTACAAAGCCTTAAATTCCATATGTTATTTTGAAATGAAATTACACATAAAGTGTGTACCCTTGGAGAGTACTGCTACTGTACAGGGTGTCCCACCTAAACTTTTCACTGCCAGTATCTCTGGAACCACAATAGATATTTACAAATGGCTTTCACGGGTAACAATGTACGGCAGGGGCTCGCGAAAGTAAATACCGAGACACATTCTAAACTGTGAAAATATTGGTTTCAACATATACTTATGTTTTTTTTAAAGTGAACACCCCATTTTATTCCACATGCAGCCAGTAACACGAGAAATCACAATAATAATGGCATTGTTTACATTGCAATAGATCTGTTACTTCCTGAGAAATTGGAATGTGAAATTGACAGATGCAATGAACAAAACGCATCACTGTTGCACTTGCTGCAATGCATGTGTGACCCACACGTTGCTCGTAATCGTGATGTGATTGATGTATTATGATGCCACAGACACTGTACTTACATACTGCTAATATGTGGCCTGGGATTCATGTCACCCACAATGAAAACAAGGGCATGGTTTATTGAACTTTTTGACAGTAATAAAATGGACATAACAGTAATGAAATACCAATAACCAGCAGCCAGAGTAAACAAAATTAATGGCTGTCAAAGGGTCTCACAGGGGCTACATATTATTTGTACGTAGTTCTACATCAATTACAAGACGGCACGTGCTATGTACAGGACAGTCACTGAACATCTTTAATGACTGCAACACAATTGAACTGTTGCAGATGGTGCAATGCATACATAAACTAGTACTAACAAAACAAACATATATCTTCTCTGTAATACACAACATGTTTGCTGGTGTGCAATCACATACATGTCTTGCAGCCGAAACGCTACCATGTATGTTAGAAGAGATTGCCATTTGTTTGGCAACCGCGCTGTGCGCAATCCATCACAGCTCCATTCACAGCTGTCAGTGTTTGTGGTGTTATTGCAGCACATGCAGCAGTAATACGGGCTTTCACGTTGGCCATTATTGTTGGGACCTGCTGACAAGTGACATCTTTCACATGTCCCCAGAGAAAAAAAGTCCATATGGGTGAGGTCTGGTGACTGTGCTGCAAATACCTGAATGGGGCTGCCCCGTCCAATCCATTGTTGTAGGAATTGTTGGTTTATCACCTGTCGTGCCACCATGGCATTATGCGTAGGGCATCCATCATGATGATACTTTACACATATGAAGGGGTGCATCTTCAATTGGTCCAGGTAAGGTACATCTCGGGAACCGCTCATACTGTCGGCCATTAAGAGTGCCATCTTTGAAATATGGTCCAATGATGTGGTGTCCTACAATACCACACCATGCTTTGATGTTGATGTTCAACCCGGCGATTCCAATGTGGGTTTTCTCGTGACAGCAGTGCATATTGTGAAAGCTGACATTCCCATGGTTTTTAAACATGGCCTCATCAGTAAAAAGTACCCTATGCACAAATTCATAGCCTTGCTGCAGAACCCACTGACAGTATTCCAGTGAATGTCATTGCCATGGAGGACTTGATGCAGCACCATGTGATTGGGCGTTATCTGTGCCCGTGCAGAATATGCATAATGCTTGTTCGAAGGATTCCCATCTGTCTCTCCATTTCACGAATACTTACATGACAGTTTATTGCAGTAGCTGCCAGAAGAGCTACCTCTGTTGTTTCATGTGTTATGCCTCTGCTCCAGATATGCGTTCGTGGAGACAATCGCCCCGTCATGCGGAGTCTTGTAACAATATTCATAAATGTATGATGGGTCGAATAACATTTGTTAGGGTACCATTGGGCATACACCTGTGCCACAGATCTGCCATTTTGGTGACATTCTCCATAAAGTAATATTATGTCAGCCATTTCCTCTTTTGTGAATACCAGTTCAAATTCCTTGAACGGATGTACATATAATTTACGAGGGCAGTTCAATAAGTAATGCAACACATTTTTTTTTCTGAAACAGGGGTTGTTTTATTCAGCATTGAAATACACCAGGTTATTCCCCAATCTTTTAGCTACACAACACTATTTTTCAACATTATCTCCATTCAATGCTACGGCCTTACGCCACCTTGAAATGAGGGCCTGTATGCCTGCACGGTACCATTCCACTGGTCGATGTCGGAGCCAACGTCGTACTGCATCAATAACTTCATCATCCACGTAGTGCCTCCCACGGATTGCGTCCTTCATTGGGCCAAACATATGGAAATCCGACGGTGCGAGATCGGGGCTGTAGGGTGCATGAGGAAGAACAGTCCACTGAAGTTTTGTGAGCTCCTCTCGGGTGCGAAGACTTGTGTGAGGTCTTGGGTTGTCATGAAGAAGGAGAAGTTCGTTCAGATTTTTGTGCCTACGAACACGCTGAAGTCGTTTCTTCAATTTCTGAAGAGTAGCACAATACACTTCAGAGTTGATTGTTTGACCATGGGGAAGGACATTGAACAGAATAACCCCTTCAGTGTCCCAGAATTTGTAACCATGACTTTACCGGCTGAGGGTATGGCTTTAAACTTTTTCTTGGTAGGGGAGTGGGTGTGGCGCCACTCCATTGATTGCCGTTTTGTTTCAGGTTCGAAGTGATGAACCCATGTTTTATCACCTGTAACAATCTTTGATAAGAAATTGTCACCCTCAGCCACATGACGAGCAAGCAATTCCGCACAGATGGTTCTCCTTTGCTCTTTATGGTGTTCGGTTAGACAACGAGGGACCCAGCGGGAACAAACCTTTGAATATCCCAACTGGTGAACAATTGTGACAGCACTAATAACAGAGATGTCAAGTTGAGCACTGAGTAGTTTGATGGTGATCCGTCGATCATCTCGAACGAGTGTGTTCGCACGCTCCGCCATTGCAGGAGTCACAGCTGTGCACGGCCGGCCCGCACGCAGGAGATCAGACAGTCTTGCTTGACCTTGCGGCGATGATGACACACGCTTTGCCCAATGACTCACCGTGCTTTTGTCCACTGCCAGATCACTGTAGACATTCTGCAAGCGCCTATGAATATTTGAGATGCCCTGGTTTTCCACCAAAAGAAACTCGATCACTGCCCGTTGTTTGCAACGCACATCCGTTACAGACACCATTTTAACATCTCCGTACAGCGCTGCCACCTGTCGGAAGTCAATGAAACTATACGAGACGAAGCGGGAATGTTTGAAAATATTCCACAAGAAATTTCCGGTTTTTCAACCAAAATTGGCCGAGAAAAAAAAAGTGTTGCATTACTTATTGAACTGCCCTCGTAATATCACGATTACCAAAGTGACCCCAATTACAATGTACAGTCACTGGTGCTGTGTACCTCTGTGCACTTCCACACAGACCAGCCTGCTTCGCAATGAGTTGTTCCCACACACAGCGCTGATTGCGGCCCATTCCTGTACACAACTGCAGAGGGAAATATTTGACTTGGATGGTGTAATGGTGAGGTGTACACCAGCTGACTCTGTAGTCTGTACGTAGACAAAGACAGTATGAACAAGGGACACCATTATGTACATATCAATGTGTGTGGCAGGACTCCCTAATATTATTTTCTGTCCTTAGGATAACAGTGAAAGTAAGAATATGGACATCAATCACATTGTGATTACAAGCAATGTGCGGGTCACGCTTGCATCGCAGGAAGTGCAATAGTGGCGCATTTTGTTCATTTCACGCATCGACTTCACATTCCAAATTCTCAGGATGTAATTAACATATCCCGATGCAACCAACACCATTATTATTGTGGTTTCTCATGTTAATGATTGTGTGTAGAATAATGTGGGGTGTCAGTTTGTGTTGAAACCAATATTTGCACACTGTTTAGAAGGTCTCATAGTATTTACTATTGTGACTTCCAGCTGTAGTCATGCCTTGAAAGTTGTTTGTCAATCTCTATTGTTGTTCCAGAGATACTGGCAGTGAAAAGTTTAGGTGGAACACCCTTTATAATAGGTTTTATTATTATTTAAAAGTGAGTGCTGTTGTTCACTGCTGCACAATTTTTCATGCTTTGAATCTACTGAATTGGAATACCTAACTAATTTTGTGTAGTATAGATACAGGGGTTCTTGAACTTAGTTGAGGGAGAGAGATTTGTATCTTATACCATTCCTTCTGTTCTGCAAGTAATTACTATTTGGAAATCAGATAAAATTGAAAATTGTTTCTAAATTGGCTTCTCTATCTCCAAACGTAGGATAAAGAAGTATCTGGAAATCACTACCTTATCTGCTGTTCAGAAAACATGTAAATATTCACTATCAAATCATTTCATTGAACTTCACCTAGTAATTAGGTAATTGCCACCTGGTGATGTTTGATGATGAAACAAACCAGTAGTGAAAATTGAAATATTTTCAAAGAGCAGTGTAAATGGTGATTTCCATTTACTCTAAAGTATTTTGTATCTTCACAAATAAGTATAATTATTTCTGAGGATAGTATTTTATTCTACTGTTATTGATGTAACTGATTGATAAAATCTGAAAATGTACTGTCAGTTTTAGTACTACTTCTTAGTTTATTTACACTTTCGGACCCAGAGGACCACATGTGACACCAAGGCTCCTCTTCCACAGGATTGTGTTTCCTGTTTTGTGCCACCAGATAGCCCCTATGCCAATCTGCAACAAGATGTTTGGTTCACATCAGGTTTACAATATTTTGACAGTTGTAGCACTCATCTGGCCCACAATGTTGTAACCTCTGTTCTCCAGTGATATCATTTTGTACCGGAGCTTACAGCCTTGTGGGTGGATTAGATTTTTGTTAAACTGCTGGAGTTTGAAATTCCGTAACAGACTAAGAAATTTAGAAAGCTGACAGACTTACGTATGAATGGTTTTTGGCTTGGATCCTCATTTTGTTGTCTGCTTCATGCATTGCATCCTCTTTAAAGATAACCTCCAGATATTTAAGATCGTGAACCCTTCTTAAGATTTGGTTGTGACTACAAGTAGCTGGAGTGGGTATCTTGGATAAGCACGAGTTCTGGTTATCATCAGATAAGCTGGGCAGAGAAAAGGGCTGCATCATCACTGTGCAAGAAAAGTTTGTATTTTCTTTGTAGGCCAATCTGAAGATCCTTTAAACAATGTGAGATGTTACTAGCAAAATATAAAGTAATAAAACCTGTTTTGCAGTCAAGACTGTTTCTCTTCAAAACATTTATCACCACTTGCTGTCAAATCCTGCCATGAATTTGAAAAAATTATGTCACCAGTTATTCAATCTTAACTTCATTCACCAGAAAACAGGGCTTGCTCACTGCAGCTTCTACATTGTCTCTCACTGTATCAGTGATTCCTTAGATCTGGGAAATCGGATCATGTCATTGGCAGATGCTAGATACGTGATTTTTCTCACCTTCAACCTGGATCCCTGCTAGCTACCGGCAGGTGGGAAACATAAATGATCAATCAAATTATCTGTTTATGGTCTGTCAATTGTAGTCTATGATCACACAACCTAGCAAAATATTTCCTATTTATAAAGATTACATGTGTAAAGCGTAGTTTACACTATGACTCTAGACTGCACTACCGGCCTTACCAGGCACTCTATATGCGTGGCGCAGGTTTGTGTAACTCATTGGTGAAACTAAATAGTTTCGGCTTGGTACAAGTTCGGCAACACTAGCTGCACTCGTTCTGTGGGTAGATGTCATGTTGGTAAAGTGGTAAAGTGAAATACGAAGTTGGGAATGGAGGAGATTGTTTGCTTTTTGTAGATCTACGATGTGGAATACAAAAACAAGCAGTGACATGATGCTGCAATTGAGATTGTCCTAAACAGTCTGCATATAGATGGGTTGACAATATCTGAGCTGAAGAGCAAAAGTCATACAATTAGGAGCAATATACAATGAATTCAGAAAAATACAGATAAACAAAACATCTGGCTGTGGAACAGCTCATGTCTAAAAGGTTAAAATTCCATCTTTTGAATATACCGATTCTTTCTTAAGGTGATGTGTGTACAGGAAATTTGGAAACTAAATTCCCAAGTGCATTTTCCACTACAGGGTGAACTCTTGACAATTTGTAATTGAATATTCTTTCTTTGAAACTCAGTGGACCATGCTTTGATAAAGATTCCATTAAATGTGGTGTTAACAGAAATGCATCATCACCAGCTAAAAACTGTTTCTTCTGGCAGGCTGAGAGTTCTGGCTCTGTTGCCGGTTTTAGAGTACTGCTTGTAAAAATTTCACTGTCGGGTACGCTTCCTGATTCACCCAAAATTATTTGAAAAGTAATTACTGTCTGCAACTGCTAAGAGAACAGTGCTGAATTTGGCAGTATTGATTTTTTGAACACATTATAGGTATTGTAGAGATGAATATGATTCACCAATTGCTTGGCAACACACCCTCTGCCAGGCACTTAATTGTGATTTGCAGAGTATTCATGTAGACAGTTTAATTTGTAGTTTCAGTTGTGGCTACAATGCTTCATGCGTTACACTATCTTTCTTCATTATTGCATTATTAACTTCGTTTAGAAGAAATGTAAACTGATCTGGTGATTAGAATGAAATTTTCACTCTACAGCAGAGTGTGCGCTGATATGAAACTTCCTGGCAGGTTAAAACTGTGTGCCGAACTGAGACTCAAACTCGGGACCTTAGCTTTTCGCAGGCAAGTGAGGAGACGAGGCGGAATTAAAGCTGTGAGGACGGGACGTGAGTTATGCTTGGGTAGTTCAGTTGGTAGAGCACTTGCCCGGGAAAGGCAAAGGTCCCAAGTTCTAGTCTCGGTCCGGCACACAGTTTTAATCTGCCAGGAAGTTTCATGATCTTGTAATGTTTGTAGACAGAAATAACTTCTCAGGTCTTCCACAACAATTTCTTTCAGCAAGGGTGCTGACCAACTGAGCTTGATATCATTTGTTTAACCAGTTACAAACCCAAAAAATCTCTTGTTTCCTTTTTTATGCAGCGATTTCATGCTGACAAGTATTAATTTCGCTACAACTTATGCAGCTGCCAAAACTTCCAGACCTGAGTCCAGCACTCACAAAACAACGAAACTGGTGTGTACGCTGGTGTCGCTGTGTCTACAGCTATGTAAGAAACTACATGCACAGAACTCGTTTCTGGAAAAGATTGTGCAACCTAATGTCACTATGTATACTAGCCTTAGAAGTTCTTTGTGGACTTGTAAATCTACACTGATCGGCCAGAACGTTCGACCCCCAACCTACTATTAATATAATCCTGTCCAGGCGATAGCAACATCATCTGGTTAGGAATGACTGCTAGTGAACACGCACATGGTGCATTTAGTATCTGTGTGCTGTCCCTGTGCAAAGCACACGATCTATCTGAGTTTGACTGAGAGCAATTTGCAATGGCCTAAAGGCTCAGCACAAGCAGATAGGAAACTGCACGACTTGTTGGGTGTTCAAGCAGTACTGTGGTGAATGTCTTCAGCACATGGCAAAACTGAGCCAAAACTACATCCAGACATTGTGGATCGGGCGGCCACCTCATTACAGGTGTTGGACATTGTCGACTGTGTAGACTGGTAAAACAGGACAGGTAGTGAACCATTGCAGAACTAACATAAGACTTTAATGCTGGGCAGAATAAAAGTGTGTCTGAACACGCAGTGCACCAAACGCTCCTAATGATGGCCTTCTGCAGCCAACGACCCATGCATGTGCCATTATTAACACATTGCATTACTGAAATGGGCACTTGACCATTGGCAGCAGACATAGGTGCAGTGGCAGCGTTTTGTGTGGTATGATGGAGCCCAATACCTACTTCATCCTGCCAACGGAAAGGTGTGAATTCATCGTCTTCCAGGTGAACTATGGGACAGCTATGGCAGCTCCATTATGCTCTGTGAAGCACTCACGTGGGCATCCATGGGTCCAGTGGAGCTTGTGCAAGGCACCATGATGACCAAGGAGTATTATACACTGGTTGCAGACGACGTACACCTCCCCATGACGATCACGTTTCCTGATGGCAGTGCCATTTTTCAGTGAGATAATGGACCATTTCACAAGGCCATGAGTATGATGGAGAGGTTCGAGGGATGCAGTGGCGAGTTCCAATTGATGTGCTGGCCCCCCAACTTGACAGATCTGAACCCGAACACGTCTGGGATGTGGTTGGAAATAGTGTCAGAGCTCATCCCCCTGGCCAGGATGTACGGGAAATGGGTGACTTGTATGTGTGTATGTGGTGCCAACTCCCTCCAGTGACCTATGGGGGCTCATTGCTTCCACACCATAACATGTTTCTGCTGTTATCTGTGCCAAAGGACATACCAACTATTAGGTAGGTGGTCAAAATGTTCAGGCTGATCAGTGTAGCTCATAGCTTGTAACAAATGAACAAAGCAACAACAAACACTTTTGAAATTATAATGTTCATTCCCTAAACGCAATTTTAGTGGTGGCATTAGTTACTTCAGTCCACTTTGGCAGACAACCGAATTCTCAAAGCAGACGTAAATTATTTCCCGCTATACATAATTAAAACAGTTCAGACTGTTTATATGTATTAACTCACTTCCATATGAAACTTTCCAGTTCCTCTTAGATCACGCTTTCTGAAAAATTCTATGTTGCAGTGGACTCGCGAAATAATCAGTCTCCACAGTCGTACTAAATGGCCACTAGACACCTAAAAATCAATCACACAAATGTCACCAAAACTTGCACCCTTAAAAATGAGCTTCTCACGCTTTAAAGACCAGCTTAAATATGACTTGCCCACTACGTCTTTTTGTTTGCTTCCTGTTGGTTGCCGCTCTCATCTCTGCCCTACTATGCCAATCCATCCTAGTGATGTGCCTTATATTACAGTTTTGTACAACTCTGAACCAATTGGCCAAAAAGATTTATGCAATAGATCAGATTCAAATGCTGTGCAAATGACATCAGGAGCTGATGATCATGTCCCTCACAGTGATCCCTTCCCTCCATAAGCTCTGCCTTTTGATTTTCAGTATTATGATGCGTGAGTGAATATTCCAGCATGTGTTCACTTTAAGTTGGTTGTTCATTACCCTTAACCTGAACTGGATGAAACAAAACCTCTTTAATATTTAAAACACATATTGTTAGCCAACATTTTTTCCTTCACAGTAAGATTGTCAGTTTTTGTAATATAGTAGCTTGATTAAAATTATCCATTTCATACAGAACATCAGTCAGTTCATGGGTGCATCACAGATAAAACTTGGTGCCTAGTTTCACATTGCATCTACCTTCAGGACACAAGTTCTTATTACTAAAATGACGTGCGCACGAAAAGTTATATTTTGCCCACGCAGTACTAAAATTTGTGCTCGATTATGGTATGTGGGGACTACTGTGGGTGGGGTATGTATTGCTGCCCTGTGGTAGAAGTTGGGCAACAGCTGCCACTGTGGCACAAAATCCTATGAAGGAATTGGCATTGTAGGTGGCAGGCAGAGATGGCAGGTCACTGGGGCTGTAAGGTCCTGTGAAGGGCATAGAGCTGGCAGCAGGTGCAGCTCGGTCTTGAACCCATGGCTGCTGCTGCTGCTGGTGGTGCCCAGTTGTCTCACAGTCTAGTGTACCTCTGATGTTGCGGTGGTGCTGCTGCTGGTTTCCAGTGATGAGAAATGAGCACCTACCTCAAAGTGCAGACTTATTTATATGCCTCTTACACACATTTGTTTCACTGAAACCCGGCACCTATTTACATCACCCATAACAAGAGACTTATTCTGGTGTGACGACATTGCCCCATGTGCGACACACTTTCTGCTGCAAAGTACAGTTTACTGCTGCACTTGGTTATCCTGGCTTCATAATGCGCTGGCATGTCTGTCACTGTAACCCACATCTCGCAAAACTGGCAGTTACCAGCTTGTGCCTGTTAATGCAGCACTGCCTTGTGGGTTCCACCCAAAGTGACCTGACATTGAACATTCAGAATCAACTTCTCCGTACTGTAAAAGTGGAGTAGTTTCTTTGGAGTAGTTTCTTTGAAGCACAGCTTACCAAATGACACTGACTTTTTATGCCTATAAGTATTCGTAGATGGACAGCAGTATAAAATTGATGAATGTTGTGTGTTGTTCAAAATAAGTTTGTTCGTTGCTGTGGCTTAAAACAAAATTTGAACTGACATTTCTGAGATTTTAATCATTTTCTGGTTATGTAATTTTGAAAAGAAATAAATATTGTAATTTTTCTTTAAAGCGTATGTGAAGACCAAAATAAAAACAGTGTAGTGGATACCGGGAAAATTCGTAGAACTCTGGAATTATGGTCTGTCAAATTTTTGCATTTGGCTACTTGATATCCCTTCCTTTCCACCTATTCAGCACACACAACACATTATGCTCTTTACTTGCATGTGGGTCTAGTCAGAAATTCAGCCATTGCTATAATGTTCCTGTGGTGACATGTGACTGACTTGCTGCTGTTTCATTTTCCAGATAGTTCAAAACTTCAGGAAGTGGCAGATCTTGCAAATCAGATTGACTTGTTGACTAATAGTTTGAGTGAGTCAGAATTTGCTAGCACACCCATCAGTGGTAAGTATATAATGACATAGATGTTACATTCAGTTTTAGAAACAACAGATTTATTTAGTAATTAAAGGTAAAAAACCACAGAAAATATTTCTGGAACATTATATTTTTTTGTAATTTAATGGTTTCAAAAGCGAACAGTGGAAGCAAGAAATGAATACTGCAGGAAGAAAGTGGGTAAGAGAGTGGTAGTTTGGGAGAAGATGAAATGGATGGAAGAATAAACAAATATGATGGAAGTAGACAGTGAGGAGAATAAGAAGGTTGTCTGTGGAATGGTTGAGACTAAGAAAACAGGTGTGATGGAAAATGTCTGAGTGAAAAATAAAGAAGGAAAGGAAGTTGTTAATCAACAGGAAATACAGGAATATTTTGATGAGTTAATAAATCCCAATGGAAGTGTGGAAGAGGGAAAATCAGAAGCTTGAGAATGTAGGGCATGTAGAGATGGCTCTAATGTGGACAGAAGTAGAGGATGTGATGAAGACCATGAAAGGAGGAAAAGTACCTGGACTGGAGTTGAATAGAGCAGCTGGCATTGTTAGAGTGCTTTGGTTCTACTGGATCATGAGAACAGTATAGAAAGTGGGAGGGGGGTGGCAGTTAGTCAAGTACCTGTACAGGGAACATGCTGTTTCTCTCCACGAATGCCAAGGAGTATATGTTTATCTTCTTTGGGACATGAGAACTCTGGGAACAGACCTTCGTGCCAGGTGATCATTGGTTAGGCAGGGTGTGCGCATAGGGAGAGTCTCTGGTCAGAGTGAGTAGTTTACTGGCAAGAGCGAATCAGTTGTACTAAACAGGATTAAGTTGAACCACACTAGTTTCCATATGGCCCCAGCAGCCTCATCAGAGCAATAGTGTTTTTAAGCCAGAAGGATAAAACTCCAGTACATTTCCCTAATTTTATGTACAAATTGAGAGGGAAACCAACCTATCTAACAAGGAGAGAGGTAAATATCTCAATTTGTGGTCTGCACCAGGACTGGGAGTGAATCTTTTCTAAATATGAAGCAGTTATTTTTTGTGGAGATGTCAACTCAATAAACAATACATATAGAATCTGTACTGATCCAAACGATCTTCTCTGCTCTACCACGGGCATTGTTAATCTATGACAAACTTGGTAATGCCCTTGTCACAATTATTGCTCAAAGGAACCTAAATATATTGACAGGTATAATTTTCCACAAAGACCTTATACTTAAAATGAATGGAAAAATTTCATGCTAATTTGGAACAACATGGTGACTGTTTCATCCGTTGGGTTAAGTGACATTCTAAAGATAACAGAGCAGTCACCAGAGCATTTATCTTGGGTTTTGAAGGAGGCTTACTACTGTATAAAGAAAAGGTTAGTCTACCTGTGTAATATAAAATCTTCTGTACCAGCCGTTATGAGATGCTTCATATGTTTGAAATTGTGCTATACGTCATCTACAAATGAATCCATAGATCATGTCACCTAATCACCAGGCTGCCATGTTGGAAGAACATAAGATCCAAGATTTCAAGATGTTTGATTGTTTAATATGTAAGGTAGCCAGGAACAAGTAAAGTTGCCTTTTCCATGTCTGTATGATGAAAGCTAATCCCAAAAAGTAAGTCTTCCATCATCAACCACAACGATGCATATTCCTTCTCCTGCCTCATCACTGCACCCTAGCAGCCACCTCAATTCATCCGTTCATGTAAAAGAATGCCTCCCCCCTCCTCCCACCAATACCTTTACAACTGCACTTGGGACCCCAGACCCCCCACCCCCAGTAGATAATAAACAGGTGGTGCTAATAACCCAAACAAAATAATGATCAACAATTCTATTCTTTCTGCACTCATTATCATACACACAGAAACATAACGCAAAGGAATTTTAATGGCTGTTGTCACAGCTTTGCTGTGAACTAAAACACTTGCTCTCCCTTCACTTAGTGATTTGGATAGCTCTTCAAGGACCCCAATTTGCTATGACATGTTAACCTATTCTAGATTATTATTGAGCCTGTTAAAACAAGAAATTGAATGTGAAAGAGACCCTGTGTGTGTGTGCGCGCCCTCAAGGGAGAGAGGACATTCCACAAGATAATTAGGTTTAATCTCAGTTACCCCCATGCTGATTTTAATGCTCTTAATCCTTAATGGTGTAACTTTTAAAACCGCTAACTGTGGTAATTGTAACAAGAGTTTTTACACTTTGACGTTTTATGCTAAATACTGCCCCCTCCTGCCAATTATTTCAGCCTTAGACATTATGGTCTGTAGCCTTTCTATTCAATGGAAGGTTCATGATGATTTCTGTAGTGGTAATCACCCCCCCCCCCCCCCCCCCCCTGTCATTTCGGTCATTTCATGCCTCCCACACTAATACTCAGCTGGATACTCTCTGCATTGGATGCTTAAGAATGTTGACTGGCACACTTTAGCACTTCCCTAATGTGTGACACGCCTTCCTGTGGGACTGCTGGAGAGTCCCTCAGACACACATGACCATGATGATCGTGCACTCAGCAGACCTAGTGGTAAAATTTTCCTCAAGATTCCCCCATTGGAGGCCAGTTGTATGATGGATGTAAGAGATCACTGTAGCCATTAAATCTTGCAGAAGGGCTCTCCAACACTGTAAGTGCCATCTGTAGAAAGGTGCTCTTATCATTTTTAAGTGTATCAAGTGAGAGAAAAGTGAGAAAAGTGCATTTGAAAAGTTTCAAATTCTGTATGTCAGATTTTCGTATTTTACTTTAAGTGCCTTTACTTGTATTGGCTAATGTTTGGCATATTTTCAGTTTGTATAACGGCATTGTATATCTCAAAAACATTACGTAAATTGCAGTTAAATGAAGGCTTGCACGAATAATGGTGGCTTATCACTTTCTTGCTCAGAACTTGGCACAATGTCAGTAAAGAATGATGTTTATTATTTAATACCTATTACATACTAAATATTTGGCAGTGTATAATAAAAGTGTGTTTTAATATGATATATGAAACAAATGTCGAGCAAATCAAAATATTCTTTGTTGACAAAAAGCTCAGATTGTTCAGTTTATACATTAAGAGGGCAGTCATAATCACCACCACTTGCTACGCCTCCCATCTCTTTGCACTTAACACTATTATAAAGTGAATGGTGCAGGATGAACTGGAGTAGATTCTGTGAATCATTGAACTGCTTTGAGTCGAATGGAATTGGTTCCATGTTCATCTGAATGAGCTGAACTTCTGCTGGCCCTCCTCACTTTGCCATTGTGACTGGAACTGCATCACTGTGCACAGAAAATTTCACATGCATTGTTGTTCATGTTGTTTCACCCAGGAATTCGAAACTGTGAATGTTGGTGAACTTAAGAGGCATTGTGTCATCAGTAGTTGTCCTCTTCTGAATGTTGTTCGAAAAACAGTCAGTTGCATTAAAAATATCTCCTTTTGCCATAGTGGATACTTTGAATGGTTTCTTCTTGCAGCTTTTTGAAATAATATCTTTCCATTCATTAGTGGTATACACATTTCCGTAGTGAGCTGTTTTGAACTTCTCGATTCTAGAAAAATCCCTGTCTGAAGGCAGAAAAATGTGGCCTGGGATAAGAAAGCAGTGCTCCACAGAATCAAATTGACCACTGGTTACTATATGGTTCCAGAAATCCATAATGTTCCAATTCTTATTCTGCCCAATGCAGTTGTCTGAGAACACAAAAAGATTCTTTGTGTTTTTAGCATTGCCGATTTCTTAGCACTTCATAATAGAGCTAACAATTTCAGCACTACCTCTCTTTGCCACTATCTCATTCCACAGGAACATATACATCTCCTCTTTGGCACAGTCATGGACACCAAAGTTAAAAATCCACAATTAGCATTTGTAGAACACCGCTCCATAGGAGTAGGAAGCACTTGTGAAGATCTGTGGTTATCACATGTATGTTAGCATTTTCCTTTGCTTCTTCAGCTCACTGTTGTAGGAGCATCTTCATTCACTCTGCTCTTGAGTAAATGTGCTTTGTGTTCGGCTTCGAGTTTTCAAAGTTAGTGGTCGTTTGTTGTGCTGGCATTTTCTTTTGCTATGGTTAACTTATCACCCTTATTGCCTGTATCTGATTGGGGATCTTAAATCCAATGTTGAACTGTGTTCAAAATATACATCTGTATTTGTTGACACTGACAGTATCATGACCACTTTCATTGCACCAAGGTACATAATATTTTGTGTAAAGAGACTGTATGGTTAAGTCATAATCCAGATAAACTTCAGTTGGGTTTTGGCTTCTTGAATGTGATTGGTATTTCAGAATAAGGCGAACATTGGCCTGTTTTGAATGCTTTCCTCTATCATCAGTTTTCACAGAACCTGTACTACTATTTTCCGAATGTTTCAAAGATATCCCCTGTTATTGTGTAACTGATGCAAAGACAAAAACTAATCATGACAAATATCTACATGTTTTCCTGAAATGTTTACTGAATACGAATAGCTAAAGCTTCTTCTAGATTAATTAGTATGTTTGCCCTTTTTTACGCTCTTCCTTGTAACTGCGTTTGCCATAATGCAAGAAAACAATTACGCATTGTGTGTGTGTTGAAACTGAACATATTCCAGAAAGAATTAAAATTTGTGGAAGCTTTACCTTCTATTAATACCCAGCACTGATTTTTTGCATTTACAGTTAGGCTCCAGCGCCTTTGCCCAGTAACTCTCTTTTGTTCTATCACTGACATAGGCAGAACCTTTGTTTCATCTTACTTGCCTCTTCATTTTTTGGGTGCTATTTGGATTTCTGTTTCTCCAATAAGCTTTCTTAATCTTCATAGGTGTCATGATGGTTGGTCTATTGGTAGTTTCATCCTCATCCTGAAAATGGACATCACCACTTTGTTTTATTGTGGCCTTTTTAGAAATAATCGGACTGTCAACAACCTGCATGTGGTTATTATTGTTGCATAGCAATTAAACCTTGACTTTGAGAAACTATAAATACATTGGATAAAATTTTGGCAGTATAGTGCTATGCGCACTGCAGAATACTATGCTACTTATTCAAGAGTTACAAGGTCTATGTTGAATCTAGCGTGCTGTAATAGCTTAATATACAAATATGCACCTCCTAATATACTAAATACATTACCTACCCATAGTGTAAAGGTCAGATAAATTATTTTTGTTATAGCATACAATGCAACATTAACTGGACAAATTTTTCAACAATGCAGTACTATGCCACAATATCAAAGAAAATGTAATACATACCCCAGATGTCTCTTTCCCAGAAGATTCTTGGTCAGATGTGTGAGGAATATATTTATTTTCAAAATCTGAGAGAACAGCTTCCTGAAAGATAAAGCTGTTTCCATACTGACGTCTTTCCACTGCTACAATCAGGCAATGCCATTTTGTGTGTGTGTGTGTGTGTGTGTGTGTGTGTGTGTGTGTGTGTTGGTTTTTTTTTTTTTTTTTTTTAAATTTCTTTTTTACTTGTGTTGAAATATCCACTGTGATCTCTTTGAGACAATAAGAAGCTTGAATACCTGAGTTGCTAACTGTAGCCTGATTCAAGAAACTAACAGAGATAGTGGGTTGTGCTGCTCCTAGAGACAATAAGGAAACTACCAACTTGGATAAGAGGAATATGTGGCATAGCACACTCTTGTGCAGAGCCCTTCAATTGTTCTTCCTCCGATGGCTTAAGAGTTGAAGACCAGATATGTTTGATACTCCTTCATTTGCACTAGGACCAGTGAACAAGACTTCCTGCCTAGTGGATCAAGTATTTATGACAGAATGGATGGAAATTGTGTGTGCCCTTCACTACGTCCGCACCAAGTCACATATGCAGTGACTCATGAGCAGTCTACGGGCTATAGACCACTGTAATTCACAGTATCCTTTGGTAACACATATACAAGGTCTTCTCTTAGGCCTCAGTGACAAGTGTTTCTCTGCTAGCGCATTCATATTGGCTTCTGCCTGCTGGCTTTCTTTTATCTTTTTTTTATCTTGTTTTGTCATCATCTGTGTCTTCACGATCTTCACTATTTTCTTTATTCCTTTCCCACTTTTGCTTGAATTCTCTTCCCATCCATGGTCTAATGGGGTGTTATTTATTATGTCACTGTTTCATATCTGCAGTACGTTGGCTGGGGCTTATATGCAGTGTGTGCGCTCTCACCACAGAGTGAGCTCATCAGGGTCCCCATCTACTCCGCAGTCTACAAGTGGACCTGACCCTACATTCATTTTATATCTTATGCAATTACTTCAAACTGAAGGATCGTTATTGTCCCCAATACCTCAGTTCAACACACCGTAGCAACACAACCAGACAGCCTTTACCACAATCTGGCAACAATACCCTCTTGGGGCTTATTTTGTGAACAAGGCACTCGTGACACCATAGTGTGGCCCATTAATCTCCATACAACCAATAGAGTACCGTAGGAGGTTGTAATTATTCCCATGAGATTGTAAGTGCACTATTTTGATAAATTAGTTGTTCTGATTCCATGACATGGCTACTCTTTAACAGTCATTCTTCTCTTTTATGGCAGTTTGCGTGTCTATTTGTTTTAGTAACACATAGAATCTCTCTTCACATTAAAGCAGATTTTAGTTACATTGTGTGCAGGTACTGCAACAACTAAATGCATTTTACACTTGTGTAAATATTGTATATATTTCATTTATTCTCTGTTAGTTTGTACTGATTTTAGGGATCTGTCAATTTTTCAGTTGCAAGTTTGTCCTCCTATATTAAAGATGAAACAACACCTATAGCAACTGAAAATATGAGCTTCATGGGGGACTCAGTAGTTACAGGGGTTCCAGATGTTGTCGCTGAACTCGATAAAAAGAGTGATGATGCAAGAAGCAAAAGCATGATTGAAAGCAGTACTCATGGTGCCCCACAAGAGACCCTGGAAATTCAGTGAGTTTGTTTGTTTGTTTTTAATTCAATTGCACAAAAGTAGAAGACACAGTACTCTGTTCATTTGTTTGTTGCAAAGCTTTTGACAAACTTTTTGCTCTTGAATGTAGTAAACAATTTTAAAATTAGTATCTTGTAGCACTAAATTGTAAACATTGAAGTTATAATAGTTTTGCATGGGATGTGTTGCTCGGCTGCATTGAAGAGCATGAAAGTAGACATTTGTTGATTGTATTCTCTAAAGCTGACACTAGTGGAAAAGTGGTATACAGTTACTGACAAAAACTGATTTCTAAGAATGCTGGACCAGCTTATATAAAAAATAGCATCTGTTTTCTCATATTCAGTATGATGCTATGTTCAGTATGTTTATTAAAGTAAAAATATTTTTATTAAAAAAGTCTTCCAAATAAGAATAAAACAGTAAAGCTGGAAAGTAAAGTCTGCTATATGTATAAAGTAGGAGAACAAATTTCAGTTAGTCTTCTGCATATTGAATAATTTTGAAGGACTTCCAGATATGCTGTATCTTGATGTAATCACATATAAATGGCAATCTTATGTTTTAATTTTAAGTCCAGATAACATCACTCACTTTATACGGGGCAAATGACAGCTTCTGCAGTTTTGCTGCATTTTGTATGAAAACTGCAAGACTCATCATCTCAGATCCATTATAATGTGCAGAAAAGTGAAACATGTAAGGAATCAGATGGTGGAATAGACCCCATGGGTGGAGATATGTTTTGGAAATCCTACTTGTCATTTTTATATTAACAGTTAAGAAGTTAGTTTCAAATACTTCTTACTTCAGATTTGGAGCGGCATCTCTTGCTTTTTTTTTCCACCAGCAATAGTAATCTCAGATTTTCCGACCTTAATTCTTACTTCTGAAGTAGATATTCTCCTACAGTTGCATGCATCAATCAAAACACAAACTGGTATTTGCTGTCTCTAGTGACACACTCTGACTGGCTGGTTGAACTCAAGTTGTACTCCACTGTTTTCAAAGGATTGTGCTATGGAATGCGCTTGTACACTTAAGAAACCAAACAGTTGTGTGCCATGTCATTAATACATTACTGCAGGAATGGCAAGGATCCCAACACACTTCTCTGTGGCACTTCTGAAGCTATTTCAACATATGCCAGTGACTCGCCATCCCAGATCACCATCTGCATCTTCCATACCAAAAAATCCTCAATAGTGTCACAAATTTCATTTGATACCCCCATTTGATTGTACTTTTGTTAATAAGTGCTGATGTGATAAAGAGTCAAAAACTTCTTGGAAGTCAAGAAATACTGGATCTACCAGGTTGTCTTGATCCATGGCATTCGGGATGCCCTGTGAGAATAATCAGAGTTGGGTTTCATGTGACTGATGTTTTCCGAATCCATGCTTGGCAAGAGTAGTTAATTATGTTTCAGCCATCTCACTGTATTTGAGCTTGGAATATGTTCTATGTTTGTACAACACAAGGATGCAAGTAATACTGGACAGTAGTTTTGTGGATCAATTCTTCTGCTACTCTTGTAGAGGGTTGTAACCAGTGCTTTCTTTAAAGTGCTGGACACTTTTGCTTTCTGAGAGGTATATACAGTATATTATAGTTAAGAGGTGTTAACTCGTCCATAAATGCTATATAGAATATGATAAAGGTTCCATTGGGTCCTGTGGCAGTTCTCAGTTTCAACAATTCTATTTGCTTCTCAAAGCTGCTGCACTAATATCTATGTCACTCATATCTGCTGTGGTTTGATGATAGAATTGGGCCAGTACTCCTGGATACTCCTCTGTAGACAGATCATTTGAAAGCGGAGTTCAGCATTACTGCAGTAGCTTTGCTACCCTTGACTTCAGTTTGTGTCATTCACGAGTGTCTGGACTTGTAAGTTTTGTGGAAGTAATTAAATTCTTGTTAATGAAAATAGTGGAACAATGAGGATGAAATCAGTGAAGGTGTAGTAATGTGAAATGACATCAGTGCAAACTATTCAGACATGCTAAACCTGGATATTAACAAACTTATAGCGACAACTGAAAATTTACTATTTATGCCATTCTTGCACTTTAACATAGGTTTCCTGATTATTATGAGCAGTCTTTTAACGATCAGGCTATTTGAACATACTACCAAATCTGAGTCAAACTCTCATTGTCACTAGTGTTTCACACGTGGTTTCTGGAGACTACGTGGCATGACAATTAAATAACTGGATTGGTGCTGCTACCAGTAAACGGTGAGCGCACTGTGCCAGGTCTTAACATGTTTGTGTCAGTTGATGCTTCTCCACTCAGTGTTCTGTGGGCCTAGTTAGACATCACTCAGTCCTGTGATAACAGACATCCATTAAAGTCCTTGTGCTGGCATCTGGGTGGACATCCTGTGTTCAGATGGAGCAAAAAGTTAACCTGAAGTTTCTTGTGAAACTGGGGCAAACTCGTGCCATGTTAAAGGAAGTGTACAGAAGCGAATGTTTATTGCTAATGCAAATGACGTGAAATGATGATGAGATTTTTAGAACAATGAGTCCTGTGTGCTTCATCAAGATAATGCATCAACCCAGTCCACCTCGTCTGTAAAGGCGTTCCGTATGGAATGCAGCATCACCATGTTGGACCACTCACTATATTCGCCGGCCAGGTCCCCTGTGGTGGTGGCTCCTTTTAAGTCCAATTGGTGCTTAAGGGGACAAGATGATTTGACATTATGGAAGTGGTGAAAGCAAAAGTGCTGAAGGTTTTCAACAAGCTGACAGAAACAGCCCTTTAGCACTGCTTTGTGAGTAATGCAAAATTCTTATGGATTGTTGTAGGAATCAGTAAGAAGAATATATTGAAGGTGATAAATTTTGTGATGTAATTGGTGACAAATAAAATGTTTTGTAGCACTAGTGTGGTTATTAAATTGCCACATCTTGTATCATAGGTTCTCCCAAGGAATATATAGTCATAGGACCATTGGGGCAGGGACTAGATGGAGGCTTACCCTGCCACAAGATTCATGTACAAAAATTAAATGCATTGAGTGAATGAAATGATGGGGTAAAATCTGTGAAGAGGCAGTCTCATGAAGTGATACCAGTGCAAACTGTTCTTTGTGTCAGGCCAGGACTTCAACTCCAATCTCCTGCTTTCATCACCATCAGTCCATTCATTCATTTCAGTCCATTAATACACTGACTGCCATTGGTGCAACAAAACTGTCTGCTGTGGCCACCACTGGCCACTTGTTAAATTCATTTAATATACGTTGCTTGTGGCAGTGTAAGTCATTGTTCATCACTGCCTCCATTTCCCCATTGGTACTGCTCCCACTTACCCTGTTTATGAACCTCTGCTAGAAATGCATGGAAATGATGATGAAAACACCATTGACAGTGAAAGTTTTAACTAGAGATGAAAGTGTGCTCAGATAGCCTAATTGTTAAAGTGGGTCCTCATGATAAACAAGAAATCCAGTTTTGAGCTATGGCTGGCAGAATAGGTTTCCTAACTTTGGTGCAGCTTAGAGACTTTACAGGCAACCAGAATTTTTTCATGTTTTGGGAGAGGTCCTTTATTAAAACTCTTCTATGGCAGTCACTGAAGGCTTCTCATGTACTCTTGCTCAGAACTAAATGTTTTAAGAGTCACTAATGCCTTATATGAAAAGGAGACAACTCCCCCCATAGTAGCAGTGTAGAGTTGTTGACAGGCACACAAAAAAAGAATGAAAACTTACTACCTTTTGAATAAATCCTTTGAGGTAGACTACACACACATATGTACTACCATGACCACTTGTAAGTTCATAAAAAATCTTCCTCTGATCGAATGACATCCTATCTTTGAATATGTCAAATACCATCAGCAGAAAATTCAGGACACTTTTTTGAGCAGGTCTCTGGTCTGTTTTCATGATAAAAAAAAGTTAGGTCTATCTTGTATTATATTGAGTAATTTTATTACTGCAGTTTCTCCTGTACTCAGTGTAGGCATGTACAGGCACTCTTGGCATATTATTGGAGTTTTTCTTCCTGTCCTTGCCTGTACACTTCCTTTTCTGCCCAAGTCACCATAAAATGCTTTTAACAGTCTTGCTTCCATCATCTTCCTGTAAATTACCTGAATTTTCTTGTAAAATACAGCACCAATATTCAGCAATGAGTGCAGTGAATTACTGGGATCTTTGTTGGCTACTATTGCCTTCTTGGATACAGTCAGCAATGTCTATAAATGAAAAATATTCATAAATCAGTTTAAGATGATCGAGTGTCAAGCTTAACTGTATATTCATCCAATTACAATAATAATAATAATAATAATAATAATAATAATAATAATAATAATAATCATCATCTTCCTTTTTTTATGCCCAGTTAGAGAACATTTGATCTCTGCAAATGTGTGATTTGCTACTATAAATCCAAATGCTTTGCATTGTCTGAAGATGTCATTTGTGGCATTCATTTCTCATAAGTCCTGCTTAACTTCTTCTAACTGTTAGTGATTTTTACCTTTTGTGAATTTATTATACAGCTAAGTATAAATTTTATTGAAATAATTTGTAGTGACATATGTTTATCACATGCTACATTTAGCATGAGCACCATTTGCATCCCACCACAGCTCCCATCTCCTGGCTACCGCATGGAAGACATTTCCAGGGCATTTGTGGTGCTATAGCTGCAGCAGCTTGTCTAATACAGTCTCAGTGCTCTGCCAATGAGATGATACAGTGTTGGTGAAACACGAGTCTCGTGATGTATCCTCAAATGTAGTAGTCCTTGGGTATGAGGAATTGAGAATGCACCACCCATATCATGGGTTCTGCGTGCCCATCGGTCTTCTAGGAAACACATCATTTAAAAGTACCCATATCTATGACGTTATGCACACTTTCATCCTGCACAAGCTGTGGTAAAAGAAACTGTTGCTACGTATCCAGATACACTTCTCAACTGATGGAGTTCTCAGTGAAGGACAGTGGGCTGTAGATTTTGTCTGTGAAACATAACTCTGTTTACATGTGCTAATTTTGCATCAGTAGTTGTGCTGCCATTGAATCTGGCTGAACAGTGGTCATCTGAAGTAGGCTATTTTAAATAATGAGGTCCACACAAAGCTTGCAGTTCAAACACTTTAATTGCATTTCGATGTTAGATAACCAATATTTTAGGGCCAGATCATGTCTTATCTATCATAATTTTTGCACATATGAAGTGTTAGCCACATACTGCACACAGTTGATGTCATGTAATAATAATGTTTGAGTGCAGTAACCGAACATAGTTGTAATTATTCGTGTGTTGCAAACATTTCTAACAAACACAGTCACTGTATGAAATTCATAAGTAACTTTTCTTGAAATCTGTCAATCCCGTACAAAAACTGTGCACAGCCTGCAAGTATTGGAAGTAGCACTGTTCATATTCTGATCCTATTACCACAGTAAGCATTATTAAAGTTTGGCAAGTCCATAATAATAATAATAATGATTAGGCGTGGTAAATATTCATACACTCTGCCAAATCCTCATCCTGTAATTGGCGGAGAACATGCAGATGGTATGGCATTTTTTTCAGCGTGTATCACAATACTTTATGTACCATCGAGCGTGGAATGACCATTTACACCAACAATCGCCACACCGACTTAAGACTACGTTCAGTGCATATTTGATCGGCGGAGATCGGGGTGTTTGAATTACTTCACTAATTGTTGAATTGCCTTACCAGTAGGTCCAGCTTTATGGAATCAGCGATAAAATCTCATCTGAATTTCACCATATTACAACCTCTATCACTCCACCACTACAGTGGATATCCCCTCCTGCCCAGTTAACATCACGATGTTCGGATACCTATAACAACAGAACACACATTTAGTGGTGCCATGAAGCCAATTCTGAGTTTACAGTAACAACTAAAAATTTGACATTTTCAGTGCACCTGCAGCGTACTAGCATAATTATACGCCTTACCCTTACACCATCATTTTCTACAAAATTGATACTTAATTTCTTTACATCCTATATTAAGTGGTTTTTAATTACTCTGGTGTCATCCATTCTGTAGATGTGACCATAGAACATAAAGTGTCTTTTACCTCTTGTCTGTGTCTGTTGCTGGGCACAGGCTTTTAATCCGTATGCCATTTATACTGATGGGACCATATATTTTTCTGCGAATTTTTCACTCTTACTTTCCAATTTCATCAATTTTAATGTAGTTTCTAAATCATTTAATGTGCCACATAAAACAACTGTCTTGTAATACTGAAATTTCCCATAATGGGATATCACTCATTTGTTGTAGTGATTCTGTGTTGTTCTGTACACGCTTTCTAAATTGGCTTTACTGCCTAGTCCTCATGGTATTATGATTTCTGTGAGATATTTAGAAGAAGACACACTTAAAATTGTCCTATATTTCACTTGTAGTAGAAATTATCTGATATGTTGATGATGTAAATTTTCCATCAAATGAGTCTCCTCATATAATATTTGAAGGCCTGTCTTTGATGCTATATCGTGTAATTTCTCTATGGCATACTTGATTTCTTTGTGAAGATAGATTGCCAGCAAAAGATTTTGTCTAATACGATATTAAACAGTCACAGAAAGAGGCCATCTCCTTGTTGAACTCCTGTATGTACTTCAAAATGCTTGGATATTTCACCAAGAAACTTCACTTGAGGTGTTGTGTCTGTGAGAGTCTTGCAGATTAGTTCTCTAGTCTTGCATCTACTCACAATTCTTCCAAAGTGTTCATGTAGAGATTTAATTCTTCTGCTGTGTAAGTAAATTAACTGAATCTTCTCATGTTTTCACAAGTTATCTGTTTTTCATTTACAGGAGAACTTACAGTTAAATGAATATTCTAAAATCTTCAGCAGAACCAACAAAGTGCAGAGTAATGAAAACATTTCATCACAATAAATAACAGCCAGTTGGTTAAAATAAAGCAGCCAATATACTACAAAATTTCTTAGTTTTAGTGAGTGATGTTATGGGAAATAGATAATATTATAATTTTGTTATGGTAGTCAGTCACTCTCAGGAATGAATCCACTTCCAGTGAGAAACAATTTCTTCTTTGGTAAAAAGGTTGTGTTGTGAAACACTGTCCACTTTCATGAACTGAAGCTTTGACTTGAAAACTGCTTTCGAACGTAATATGTGACAAAAATACTAATGTGCCATCACTGCACACACTTTTGCATTTATACAGTATTGTATACAATAAGTGTGATGATCCAATTATGCAGAATTTCCAGCTATTCCTTCCTGTGTTTGTCTTACTCAGTATTGGTATAACATAGTTTTCACCATAAAGAATTTAAAATTTGCCATTACTGTGCCAACAACAGATGTGCTGAGAATCAAGCATACTAATTGGCCAAGTAAGAAAAAATCAGCAAAAATTCAATTATATAATATTACTTCTTCAAAGACTATATATTTTATTACTTCAAAACATGTGTCAACTGTACTGGAATTTCATCTCCTGAAGGTAAATACTGCTGAACTAGCATCTAGTATGCATCAATAAAGGTTGTTTACCTGTTTTTTTAAGCTCTTATTTTTTTAAAGCTCATATTGTTGATTTTGTTGAGTACAGTCATTTCTTGTTTTATTACTTGTCTGATCCACAATTTCATACATTGCAGAGAAAAGGAGAGTACTCCCAAAAGAAAGTTGAGCCTGAATTTGCAGCCTCTGAATTTTGAGCAGGTAATCATTCACATATTTACCATTTGTGCATTTTGTTCAACTCTTAAAAATGGTTCATAGTTGATTGATACATAAGAAATTATCTTTGTATGAAGGGTGGCATTGTTTCTTATTGGAGATTAGAGTATGCTGTCATACACGTGTTTACATAATAAACAGAAGAAAGTGAAAACTACTTGTTGCTAGGTGGCACATCAAAAATATGCTGTTGTTGTTTGTTCTCAGAGTTAAATATTCATTACAATCCTCAAATGCTTGATGTAGATTTAATAAGAGTTTATAAGTAAAAAATTGGAGATAAATGTTTTGGACTGTGTGCTCAGTAAAAATCTACGTGACAAACTAGAGCATTAAGACATTAATGTCTTGTTTCTGTATGAAATTGTGAATTGTATAACAACAGTGGAAATTCCCGGATGTAGTAACACATAATATAAAGGCATGGCAACCATTTGCCTATTGCTGACTTACATGTGATGCACAAAACACACAACAGGAAGTAGCATTTAGACTAGCTACTGAGATCTTGTTCTCTCTAGAAAAAGTACACACACACACACACACACACACACACACACACACACACACACACACACAAAAATGGGTTGTGAC